>NW_026967855.1:0-166662 GCF_028390025.1 Pseudophryne corroboree | reverse complement strand
GCAGCAGGAGTGGGTAATAGACTGTCACAGATGTACGCTGCGCGGGCAGGCAGCAGGAGTGGGTAATAAAACTGTCACAGTGTTCCTTGCGCCCGGGGTCAGGCAGGAGGGGGTAATAGACTGTCACAGTATTCCCTGCGCGGGGGGGGGGGCGGGGCCAGCAGAGTGGGTAATAGACTGTCACAGAATTCCCTGCGCGGGTGTAGCAGGACGTGGGTAATAGACTGTCACAGTATTCCCTGCGCGGGGGAAGGGCCGGCAGCAGGAGTGGGTAATAGACTTTCACGGGTATTCCCTGCCGTGGGGGGGGGGGGGGAGGCAGCAGGATGGGGGTAATAGACTGTCACAGTACACCCTGCACGGGGGGGTTGGGGGGGGGGGGGGTGGGGGGGGGGGGGGGGGGTGGGGGGGGGGGGGGGGGGGGGGGGGGGGGGGGGGGGGGGGTGGGGGGGGGGGGTGGGGGGGAGGGGGGGGGGGGGGGGGGGGGGGGGGGGGGGTGGGGGGGGGGGGGTGGGGGGGGGGGGGGGGGGGGGGGGGGGGGGGGGGGGGAGGGGGGGGGGGGGGGGGGGGGGGGGGGGGGGGGGGGGGGGGGGGGGGGGGGGGTGGGGGGGGGGGGGGGTGGGGGGGGGGGGGGGGGGGGGGGGGGGGGGGGGGGGGGGGGGGGGGGGGGGGGGGGTGGGGGGGGGGGGGGGGGGGGGGGGGGGGGGGGGGGGGGGGGGGTGGGGGGGGGTGGGGGGGGGGGGGGGGGGGGGGGGGGGGGGGGGGGGGGGGGGGGGGGGGGGGGGGGAGGGAGTGTGTAATAGACTGTCACAGTATTCCCTGCGCGGGGGGGGGGGGCAGCAGGAGTGGGTAAAAGACTGTCACAGTATTCCTTGCGCAGGGGGGGGGGGGCAGCAGGAGTGAGTAATAGACTGTCACAGTGTTCCCTGCGCGGGGGCAGCAGGAGTGGGTAATAGACTGTCATAGTATTCCTTGCGTGGGGGGGGGCAGCAGGAGTGGGTAATAGACTGTCACAGTATTCCCTGCGCGGGGGTAACAGGAGTGGGTAATAGACTGTCACAGTATAGCCTTCCCGGGGGGGGGGGCAACAGGACTGGGTAATAGACTGTCACAGTATTCCCTGCGCGGGGGCAGCAGGAGTGGGTAATAGACTGTCACAGTATTGCCTTCCCGGGGGGGGGGGGGGGGCAACAGGACTGGGTAATAGACTGTCACAGTATTCCCTGCGCGGGGGCAGCAGGAGTGGGTAATAGACTGTCACAGTGTTCCCTGCGCGGGGCGGGGGCAGCAAAAGGGGGTAATAGACTGTCACAGTATTCCCTGCGCGGGGGCAACAGGAGTGAGTAATAGACTGTCACAGTGTTCCCTGCGCGGGGGCAGCAGAGTGGGTAATAGACTGTCACAGTGTCCCCTGCGCGGGGGCAGCAGGAGTGGGTAATAGACTGTCACAGTGTTCCCTGCGCGGGGGCAGCAGGAGTGGGTAACAGACTGTCACAGTGTTCCCTGCGCGGGGGCAGCAGGAGGGGGTAATAGACTGTCACAGTGTTCCTTGCGCGGGTCAGCAGGAGGGGGTAATAGACTGTCACAGTATTCCCTGCGCGGGGGGGGGCAGCAGGAGTGGGTAATAGACTGTCACAGTACACCCTGCACGGGGGGGGGGGGGAGGGGGCAGCAGGAGTGGGTATAGACTGTCACAGTATTCCCTGGCGGGGAAGGGGGGCAGCAGGAGTGGGTAATAGACTGTCACGGTATTCCCTGCGTGGGGGGGGGGGCAGCAGGAGGGGGTAATAGACAATCACAGTACACCCTGCACGGGGGGGTTGGGGGAGGGAGTGGGTAATAAAATGTCACAGTATTCCCTGCGCGGGGGGGGGGGGGCAGCAGGAGTGGGTAAAAGACAAAAGACTGTCACAGTATTCCTTGCGCAGGGGGGGGACAGCAGGAGTGGGTAATAGACTGTCACAGTATTCCCTGCGCGGGGGTAACAGGAGTGGGTAATAGACTGTCACAGTATTCCTTGCGCGGGGGGGCAGCAGGAGTGGGTAATAGACTGTCACAGTATTCCCTGCGCTGGGGCAGCAGGTGTGGGTAATAGACTGTCACAGTATTCCTTGCGCGGGGGGAGGGGGCAGCAGGAGTGGGTAATAGACTGTCACAGTGTTCCCTGTGCGGGGGCAGCAGGAGTGGGTAATAGACTGTCACAGTATTCCCTGCGCGGGGGCAGCAGGAGTGGGTAATAGACTGTCACAGTGTTCCCTGCGCGGGGGCAGCAGGAGTGGGTAATATACTGTCACAGTATTCCTTGCGCGGTTGGGTGGGGGCAGCAGGAGTGGGTAATAATAGACTGTCACAGTGTTCCCTGCGCGGGGGCAGCAGGAGTGGGTAATAGACTGTCACAGTATTCCCTGCGCGGGGGGGGGGGGGGCAGCAGGAATGGGTAATAGACTGTCACAGTGTTCCCTGCGTGGGGGCAGCAGGAGTGGGTAATAGACTGTCACAGTATTCCCTGCGCGGGGGCAGCAGGAGTGGGTAATAGACTGTCACAGTATTCCCTGCGCGGGGCGGGGGCAGCAGAAGGGGTAATAGACCGTCACAGTGTTCCCTGCGTAGGGGTAGCAGGAGTGGGTAATAGACTGTCACAGTTTTCCCTGCGCGGGGGGGGGGGGGCAACAGGAGTGGGTAATAGACTGTCACAGTGTTCCCTGCGAGGGGGTAGCAGGAGTGGGTAATAGACTGTCACAGTGTTCCCTGCGCGGGGGCAGCAGGAGTGGGTTATAGACTGTCACAGTATTCCCTGCGCGGGGGGGGGGGGGGGGCAGCAGGAGTGGGTAATAGACTGTCACAGTATTCCCTGCGCAGAGGGGGGGGGGGGGCAGCAGGAGTGGGTAATAGACTGTCACAGTGTTCCCTGCGCGGGGGCAGCAGGAGTGGGTAATAGACTGTCACAGTGTTCCCTGCGCGGGGGGGGGGGCAGCAGGAGTGGGTAATAGACTGTCACAGTGTTCCCTGGCGGGGGCAGCAGGAGTGGGTAATAGACTGTCACAGTGTTCCCTGCGCGGGGCAGCAGGAGTGGGTAATAGACTGTCACAGTGATCCCTGCGCGGGGGGGGGGGGCAGCAGGAGTGGGTAATAGACTGTCACAGTGATCCCTGCGCGGGGGGGGGGCAGCAGGAGTGGGTAATAGACTGTCACAGTGATCCCTGCGCGGGGGGGGGGCAGCAGGAGTGGGGTAAGAGACTGCCACAGTATTCCCTGCGCGGGGGCAGCAGGAGTGGGTAATAGACTGTCACAGTGATCCCTGCGCGGGGGGGGGGCAGCAGGAGTGGGTAATAGACTGTCACAGTATTCCCTGCACGGGTGGGGGGGGGGCAGCAGGAGTGGGTAATAGACTGTCACAGTATTCCCTGCGCAGGGGGGGGGGGGGGGGCAGCAGGAGTGGGTAATAGACTGTCACAGTGTTCCCTGCGCGGGGGCAGCAGGAGTGGGTAATAGACTGTCACAGTGTTCCCTGCGCGGGGGGGGGGGGCAGCAGGAGTAAGTAATAGACTGTCACAGTGTTCCCTGCGCGGGGGTAGCAGGAGTGGGTAATAGACTGTCACAGTATTCCCTGCGCGGGGGGGGGCAGCAGGAGTGGGTAATAGACTGTGACAGTATTCCCTGCGCGGGGGGGGGGCAGCAGGAGTGGGTAATAGACTGTCACAGTATTCCCTGCGCGGGGGCAGCAGGAGTGGGTAATAGACTGTCACAGTCTACCCTGCGCAGGGGGGGGGGGCAACAGGAGTGGGTAATAGACTGTCACAGTGTTCCCTGCGCGGGGGGTAGCAGGAGGGGGTAATAGACTTTCACAGTGTTCCCCGCGCAGAGGGGGGGGGGCAGCAGGAGTGGGTAATAGACTGTCACAGTGTTCCCTGCGCGGGGGCAGCAGGAATGGGTTATAGACTGTCACAGTGTTCCCTGCGCGGGGGGGGGGGGGGCAGCAGGAGTGGGTAATAGGACTGTCACAGTATTCTCTGCGCGGGAGGGGGGGGGGGCAGCAGGAGTGGGTAATAGTCTGTTACAGTATTCCCTGCGCGGGGGGGGGGGGCAGCAGGAGTGGGTAATAGACTGTCACAGTATTCGCTGCGCGGGGGGTGGGGCAGCAGGAGTGGGTAATAGACTGTCACAGTGTTCCCTGCGCGGGGGGGCAGCAGGAGTGGGTAATAGACTGTCACAGTGTTTCCCTGCGCGGGGGGCAGCAGGAGTGGGTAATAGACTGTCACAGTATTCTCTGCGCGGGGGCAGTAGGAGTGGGTAATAGACTGTCACAGTACACCCTGCGCGGGGGGCAGCAGGAGTGGGTAATAGACTGTCACAGAGTTCCCTGCGCGGGGGCAGCAGGAGTGGGTAATAGACAGTCACAGTGTTCCCTGCGCGGGGGCAGCTGGAGGGGGTAATAGACTGTCACGGTATTCCCTGCGTGGGGGGGGGGGGCAGCAGGAGTGGGTAATAGACTGTCACAGTGTTCCCTGCGCGGGGGCAGCTGGAGGGGGTAATAGACTGTCACAGTATTCCCTGCGCGGGGGGGGGGGCAGCAGGAGTGGGTAAAAGACTGTCACAGTATTCCTTGCGCAGGGGGGGGGGGGCAGCAGGAGTGGGTAATAGACTGTCACAGTGTTCCCTGCGCGGAGGCAGCCAGGAGTGGGTAATAGACTGTCACAGTATTCCCTGCGCGGGGGCAGCAGGAGTGGGTAATAGACTGTCACAGTATTCCCTGCGCGGGGGGTAACAGGAGTGGGTAATAGACTGTCACAGTATTCCTTGCGCGGGGGGGCAGCAGGAGTGGGTAATAGACTGTCACAGTATTCCCTGCGCTGGGGCAGCAGGTGTGGGTAATAGACTGTCACAGTATTCCTTGCGCAGGGGGAGGGGGCAGCAGGAGTGGGTAATAGACTGTCACAGTGTTCCCTGTGCGGGGGCAGCAGGAGTGGGTAATAGACTGTCACAGTATTCCCTGCGCGGGGGGCAGCAGGAGTGGGTAAAAGACTGTCATAGTATTCCTTGCGTGGGGGGGGGGCAGCAGGAGTGGGTAATAGACTGTCATAGTATTCCTTGCGTGGGGGGGGGGGGGGGCAGCAGGAGTGGGTAATAGACTGTCACAGTGTTCCCTGCGCGGGGGCAGCAGGTGTGGGTAATAGACTGTCACAGTATTCCCTGCGCTGGGGCAGCAGGTGTGGGTAATAGACTGTCACAGTATTCCTTGCGCAGGGGGAGGGGGCAGCAGGACGTGGGTAATAGACTGTCACAGTGTTCCCTGTGCGGGGGCAGCAGGAGTGGGTAATAGACTGTCACAGTATTCCCTGCGCGGGGGCAGCAGGAGTGGGTAATAGACTGTCACAGTGTTCCCTGCGCGGGGGCAGCAGGAGTGGGTAATATACTGTCACAGTATTCCTTGCGCGGTTGGGTGGGGGCAGCAGGAGTGGGTAATAATAGACTGTCACAGTGCTCCCTGCGCGGGGGCAGCAGGAGTGGGTAATAGACTGTCACAGTATCCCTGCGCGGGGGGGGGGGGGGGGCAGCAGGAGTGGGTAATAGACTGTCACAGTGTTCCCTGCGTGGGGGCAGCAGGAGTGGGTAATAGACTGTCACAGTATTCCCTGCGCGGGGGCAGCAGGAGTGGGTAATAGACTGTCACAGTATTCCCTGCGCGGGGCGGGGGCAGCAGAAGCGGGTAATAGACTGTCACAGTGTTCCCTGCGTGGGGGTAGCAGGAGTGGGTAATAGACTGTCACAGTTTTCCCTGCGCGGGGGGGGGCAACAGGAGTGGGTAATGGACTGTCACAGTGTTCCCTGCGAGGGGGTAGCAGGAGGGGGTAATAGATTGTCACAGTGTTCCCTGCGCAGAGGGGGGGGGGGCAGCAGGAGTGGGTAATAGACTGTCACAGTGTTCCCTGCGCGGGGGCAGCAGGAGTGGGTAATAGACTGTCACAGTATTCCCTGCGTGGGGGGGGGCAGCAGGAGTGGGTAATAGACTGTCACAGTATTCCCTGCGCAGAGGGGGAGGCAGCAGGAGTGGGTAATAGACTGTCACAGTGTTCCCTGCGCGGGGGCAGCAAGAGTGGGTAATAGACTGTTGCAGTGTTCCCTGCGCAGAGAGGGGCAGCAGGAGTGGGTAATAGACTGTCACAGTGTTCCCTGCGCGGGGGCAGCAGGAGTGGGTAATAGACTGTCACAGTGTTCCCTGCGCGGGGGGGGGGGGGGGGGGCAGCAGGAGTGGGTAATAGACTGTCACAGTGTTCCCTGCTTGGGGGCAGCAGGAGTGGGTAATAGACTGTCACAGTGTTCCCTGCGTGGGGAGGGGGGGCAGCAGGAGTGGGTAATAGACTGTCACAGTGTTCCCTGCGCGGGGGGGGGGGTAGCAGGAGTGGGTAATAGACTGTCACAGTATTCCCTGCGCGGGGGGGGGCAGCAGGAGTGGGTAATAGACTGTCACAGTATTCCCTGCGCGGGGGGGGGGGGGGGCAGCGGGAGTGGGTAATAGACTGTCACAGTATTCCCTGCGCGGGGGCAGCAGGAGTGGGTAATAGACTGTCACAGTGTTCCCTGCGTGGGGGTAGCAGGAGTGGGTAATAGACTGTCACAGTCTTCCCTGCGCAGGGGGGGGGGGGCAACAGGAATGGGTAATAGACTGTCACAGTGTTCCCTGCGCGGGGGTAGCAGGAGGGGGTAATAGACTTTCACAGTGTTCCCTGCGCGGGGGGGGGGGGGGGGGAGCAGCAGGAGGGGGTAATAGACTGTCACAGTATTCTCTGCGCGGGAGGGGGGCAGCAGGAGTGGGTAATAGTCTGTTACAGTATTCCCTGCGCGGGGGGGAGGGCAGCAGGAGTGGGTAATAGACTGTCACAGTATTCGCTGCGCGGGGGGGGGGCAGCAGGAGTGGGTAATAGACTGTCACAGTGTTCCCTGCGCGGGGGGGCAGCAGGAGTGGGTAATAGACTGTCACAGTGTTCCCTGCGCGGGGGCAGCAGGAGTGGGTAATAGACTGTCACAGTATTCTCTGCGCGGGGGCAGTAGGAGTGGGTAATAGACTGTCACAGTACACCCTGCGCGGGGGGGCAGCAGGAGTGGGTAATAGACTGTCACAGTACACCCTGCGCGGGGGGGGGGGCAGCAGGAGGGGGTAATAGACTGTCACAGTACACCCTGCGCGGGGGGGGGGCAGCAGGAGTGGGTAATAGACTGTCATAGAGTTCCCTGCGCGGGGGCAGCAGGAGTGGGTAATGAGACTGTCACAGTGTTCCCTGCGCGGGGGCAGCTGGAGGGGGTAATAGACTGTCACGGTATCCCTGCGTGGGGGGGGGGCAGCAGGAGGGGGTAATAGACTGACACAGTACACCCTGCACGGGGGGGTTGGGGGAGGGAGTGGGTAATAGACTGTCACAGTATTCCCTGCGCGGGGGGGGGGGGGCAGCAGGAGTGGGTAAAAGACTGTCACAGTATTCCTTGCGCAGGGGGGGGGGCAGCAGGAGTGGGTAATAGACTGTCATAGTATTCCTTGCGTGGGGGGGGCAGCAGGAGTGGGTAATAGACTGTCACAGTGTTCCCTGCGCGGGGGGTAACAGGAGTGGGTAATAGACTGTCACAGTATTCCTTGCGCGGGGGGGCAGCAGGAGTGGGTAATAGACTGTCACAGTATTCCTGCGCTGGGGCAGCAGGTGTGGGTAATAGACTGTCACAGTATTTCCCTGCGCGGGGGGGGCAGCAGGAGTGGGTAAAAGACTGTCACAGTATTCCTTGCGCAGGGGGGGGGGCAGCAGGAGTGGGTAATAGACTGTCATAGTATTCCTTGCGTGGGGGGGGGCAGCAGGAGTGGGTAATAGACTGTCACAGTGTTCCCTGCGCGGGGGTAACAGGAGTGGGTAATAGACTGTCACAGTATTCCTTGCGCGGGGGGGGCAGCAGGAGTGGGTAATAGACTGTCACAGTATTCCCTGCGCTGGGGCAGCAGGTGTGGGTAATAGACTGTCACAGTATTCCCTGCGCTGGGGCAGCAGGTGTGGGTAATAGACTGTCACAGTATTCCTTGCGCGGTTGGGTGGGGGCAGCAGGAGTGGGTAATAATAGACTGTCACAGTGTTCCCTGTGCGGGGGCAGCAGGAGTGGGTAATAGACTGTCACAGTATTCCCTGCGCGGGGGCAGCAGGAGTGGGTAATATACTGTCACAGTATTCCTTTCGCGGTTGGGTGGGGGCAGCAGGAGTGGGTAATAATAGACTCTCACAGTGTTCCCTGCGCGGGGGCAGCAGGAGTGGGTAATAGACTGTCACAGTATTCCCTGCGCGGGGAGGGCAGCAGGAGTGGGTAATAGACTGTCACAGTGTTCCCTGCGTGGGGGCAGCAGGAGTGGGTAATAGACTGTCACAGTATTCCCTGCGCGGGGCAGCAGGAGTGGGTAATAGACTGTCACAGTATTCCCTGCGCGGGGCGGGAGCAGCAGAAGGGGGTAATAGACTGTCACAGTGTTCCCTGCGTGGGGGTAGCAGGAGTGGGTAATAGACTGTCACAGTTTTCCCTGCGCGGGGGGGGGGGGGCAACAGGAGTGGGTAATAGACTGTCACAGTGTTCCCTGCGAGGGGGTAGCAGGAGGGGGTAATAGATTGTCACAGTGTTCAATGCGCAGAGGGGGGCAGCAGGAGTGGGTAATAGACTGTCACAGTATTCCCTGCGCAGAGGGGGGGGGGGGCAGCAGGAGTGGGTAATAGACTGTCACAGTGTTCCCTGCACGGGGGCAACAGGAGTGGGTAATAGACTGTCACAGTGTTCCCTGCGCGGGGGCAGCAGGAGTGGGTAATAGACTGTCACAGTGTTCCTGCGCGGGGGCAGCAGGAGTGGGTAATAGACTGTCACAGTATTCCCTGCGCGGGGGGGGGGCAGCAGGAGTGGGTAATAGACTGTCACAGTGTTCCTGCGGGGGGGGGGGGGGGGGCAGCAGGAGTGGGTAATAGACTGTCACAGTGTTCCCTGCGCAGGGGCAGCAGGAGTGGGTAATAGACTGTCACAGTATTCCCTGCGCGGGGGCAGCAGGAGTGGGTAATAGACTGTCACAGTGTTCCTGCGGGGGGGGGGGCAGCAGGAGTGGGTAAAAGACTGTCACAGTGTTCCCTGCGCGGGGGCAGCAGGAGTGGGTAATAGACTGTCACAGTGTTCCCTGCGGGGGGGGGGGGGCAGCAGGAGTGGGTAATAGACTGTCACAGTATTCCCTGCGCAGAGGGGGGCAGCAGGAGTGGGTAATAGACTGTCACAGTGTTCCCTGCGCGGGGGCAGCAGGAGTGGGTAATAGACTGTCACAGTGTTCCCTGTGCGGGGGCAGCAGGAGTGGGTAATAGACTGTCACAGTATTCCCTGCGCGGGGGGGGGGGGGGGGGCAGCAGGAGTGGGTAATAGACTGTCACAGTGTTCCCTGCGGGGGGGGGGGGGGCAGCAGGAGTGGGTAATAGACTGTCACAGTGTTCCCTGCGCAGGGGCAGCAGGAGTGGGTAATAGACTGTCACAGTATTCCCTGCGCGGGGGCAGCAGGAGTGGGGTAATAGACTGTCACAGTGTTCCCTGCGGGGGGGGGGGGGGCAGCAGGAGTGGGTAAAAGACTGTCACAGTGTTCCCTGCGCGGGGGCAGCAGGAGTGGGTAATAGACTGTCACAGTGTTCCCTGCGGGGGGGCAGCAGGAGTGGGTAATACACTGTCACAGTTGACAATGCTAAATTCCTTTGTCGTATAAACAACCCTTTATGAAGCTAAGAACACTGTACGCTGTTTACTTAAGAAGTACCGTAATGGTACGCTAGTTGCGTAACGATCGCTCAGCCGTAGGCGAGACGCTCAGGCGTCACGTTCGCTCACGGCCCAGGGATCACAGGACACGTTATTGGTTATGTCTAGGGGAATGATTCGCTGTAACGTAGCGTACGCTAGAGACCACGAGGAGGTCACCAGCGATGCAGACGCTCACAACACTATACCTTTATGTTAAAACCTTATACCAATGAAATACACTGAATACCTTAATGTGAGTACAGGGTGTAAGTGCAACCTTGTGTAACCTGACTAACTACAAAGCTGATTGAGCGGTCACCCGACGCTCAAGTGAACACTTAACACTATAGTAAATACACTTATACTGGTTTAGGTTTCCAAAGCCTATTAACTGTATTATGTCTAATATACTTGTAAAAGGGGATAACAGTACATATGATACACTACAATATAACAGAGACCTCCTAACCACAGAACTAAACAATAAATACAATAAGACAATGCTACGCTGACCTAAATGAAATACAATACAATACTATAATACTATAAGGTATTTAAGAGAAAAGAGGAGAGAGAGAGATAGAGAGAGAGAGAGAGAGAGATTGGCTCGCAGAAAGACAATGATTATGGAGAGAACTTACGCACAAAGGGTATGATCGCCAGCGCCTCGATATCCAGCTCCGATTATCAGCAGATAACCGTTGATGAGAGAGTGAGAGCTGGATGTGGTCGGCCTGCCTATTTATGCTCCACACACAATGCAATCTCCTGGTCCTACAATCCCATTGTCCATTGGCCGAAGGAATTCGGCCCTGCATCATAACAAAAGGTCATAGGGTGATTCATACAGGTGGGCTGTGACGATTTCCAACAGCTCAGGTGGGTGGGAAACTGGGTTTCCCGCCGCATACCTGAGTATGTGTAAATCATAGAAATGGACATAAACTTCTTATGTCCATAACTATTCGCACGAGCGATTAATACGCTCCAAACCAACACCGGAATATTGCTAATTAAATACTCTTCCGATGGGTACCAAACACTGCAGTATGATTCCTGTTAGACCCTTCGTACGATGCAAAGAGGGATTCCTCAGCTCTGGGACATTGTACTTTAACCAAACTTACAGAAACTATCAAAGGGATCATGATCTATAAACTACATTAATTGTGAACATTTGTAACTAATGAGTCGCACGCTACGATCACATAAACTCTACCGTAAATGCGCATACTGCGCGTGCGAGTGCACGCGATTGCGGGTATGCGCTTCCACGGGAGAGCGTACGCATGCGCAGCACGGACCAGTGTGCGGTGCAAATATGGCAACGTGCATTGAGACATTTTTCTGACTTTGACAGTCCACCCTTTGGCAGTCAATAATAACTGCCACAAAACATTTAAGGAGAAAAATGTAAGTCAGGGGTTAATTGATTTCCATGGTTGGGTAGGGGAGGAGAGAGGAGAAGGTGTGAAGAGGGTATGACCTAGTGAGAAAGCAGAAGCATGTGTGTATGAGTCCATGTTTGGAGGGTCATGTATCATCGTGCCGTACGTGTGGTAAATCAAGCTTCGAGGTATTGCGAAGTATACATTTGAATTCCTTCTTATCCTGTGGTACAGGTCTGTGGATGGGCTGTCAAACTTTACCGAGCTCATTTCGGCTGTAGTTGTAACAAAATGGGGATGCACATTTTAGTTGATGATACATGAATGGGGGAGGTATGTGGTTGCTGATATCTGTGCCTGAATTCCCTATCGTCTATGTGTGTCATTACCTGAGGGTTGTAGAGATGAAGATAGAGAACACTTATGGAAATGCAATGGTATTCTATGTCAGGGAAATGTACATTCGTCGATTGAGGTCTTGATTGGTGTCGGTTGATTGGAGTCTTCTTCTTTGTGCTTTTGCTCATAAATCGTGAGTAAAGCAAACAACGTCCATGGATTTACAAAAAATGTTGGCTAGCGTGATTTTAAAGTTCCTAGGGAAACTGGGGTACCCATGGCATTGTCCATCAAAATCTTGTATATCAGGTCGTCTGCTCTTCTTCTTTCCATCTTTCCGTTGTCGGCCCCTTGGCTCATCAAATCCTTCGTCTACGTGGTCTTTGTACCTCGGAGGAAAACATAGAAATGGGTGAAAGACGGACCGTATACTCATTACATCATTACGTCATGGTTCTAGCATTGGGTCATAAATCAAATCCAGGTTAATTACAGTTTCCTCACTCCTCAAGCTCATCACTTTTGTACTTTGTTTGCACCTCATTAAAGCCTGCCCGCATCTAAATATCAATCCAATCGATATAACGACACCCAAGATACATAGTAGAAACTTTCCAACATCCATTATGACTCCTTGAGCCCAATCTCCTAAACCGGAGAACCAATTTCGCGGGTTCAACCATGACACCCAACCAGTCAGCTCATTACCTACAGCAGCAAGGGTGAGATTGTGTTTCGACGAAATTCCCACTTTAGTTGGAGAATATCGTCCATCCTTTGGTCTATGACCTCTACCGGATCCTCGGTGCTATTTGTGATATACGTGCAACACTTTATGCCGTACTGTGTTGCAATGTAACACAATATCCGCCTGTTACTGCTGTAAGATAATTAAGAACCATCCTATGCTGAACTAGTTCTGTTTTGTAAGCTTGAAGTTCTCTTCCAGTGTATCTAAACGTGTCATCATACATTTCAGTGATATTATCTAACAAATTGGCGAGTGCGGAAATGTATCTATAATTCATCACTCCTCGAGCGGTACGAGTGAAATCTAACGCTACCAGAACCTGAATCCCGGTGGATTCATGGATAAGATCAGAGGCCGGATGCTCTAACCTTTCTGACAGTTGTCTTTTAACTCGGTGTTCGTAATGAGTGTGAGTATAAGGAGCTTGGGCACCACGGTGTATGTCCTTCATTTTGTCATGTGTTACAGTCATCACTTCAGGCAATACTTTTCCAATATAACACAATCCTTCAGAGTTTGGGGCAAGCCACTTGTACGCCTTTCTCCCGCATATGAAATATGCATCATCGGGAGAACATACGGGACGGAGAAGGACATGACCATGTTACAAACCTTCCAGGTGAAATCTCCTGACCCTAATTCTTCCATCTGCCTAATGCACGTATCGGTTTGTACGATATGTGCACAGTATCCTGGTGATACCTCTCCAACTTTAGTAATCCTATTTCCTAAGGTATATCGATACCGGAAAGATTTTCCTCTACTGGCTATGTGGCGTACGAGCTCTGTATCTGTAGGCATTCTATCTGCTCTGTGTGAAAAGGTCATGGTAAGGTTGCTCCATGACACTTCCCAATTTCCCGGTTTTCTGGGATTGGAGATGTTAAAACATATGAGGGACCTATCCACATGGTATTGGTGGAGCTTCAAACTAGGAGGGCTGGAGATGTTAAACCTCCGGTCCACCGGTCTCCCACCACTTAGCTCAAGTACCTCCCCTAACGTTAAAGGAAATGGTACTAGCCCTGATTTACTGTGACCCTGAGGTACTTGAGAGCATACCCAACAATCTGTTTGGTTTAACACGTTACCCACTAAGGAGTGATAGTCACTCAATGGATGCCGGTCTATATGGATATTAAAACTAGATTGGCATTTCTTTATGCATCCATCTTCAACCAGATTATCACAGAGCCTACAGATACAATTTTCCTCAGCTAACAATCCATCACAATTTCTTCTATCGGATCGTTTTCTGATACTCGCCTTTGCTTGTTGGATTGGTTGATCTTGGAAAACTACGCCTCCATCATCATAATCGGAACCCATTCCAGAACCTCTCTCGACCTCTATGGTACTCTCGCCGGAATAGACTGCTCTGGTCAACATCATGGTCAACATCAAAATCCGGATCACAGTCTCTTTGGGCAAGTCCATCTTTGAGGAGGAAATGGAGAAGATTGAGAAGGGGGAAACAGAAATTTTAAGGGAGAGGGGATGGGAAGTGGAGAAAAACAATAAAAGGGAGAGGGGAGTCGACAACTGCTTCCGGTCTTCAAGGCTCAGTGCCGCCTCAGTCCTCCTGGAACAGACACTCCAGTGATACAACCTCTACCGTCTGTTCCTTATCACGGGACTTCTCTGGATCAGCAACCTTCTTGCAGTGGGATGAATGGACCCAAGTCTCTCTCTCAGCAACCTTCAATGCTGTGGTGCTAGTCAATAAGACCTGCTAGTCAATAAGACCTGGTATGGTCCTTCCCATCTATCAATAAGACAACCTGAGCGTAGAAAATTTCGTATCATTACATAATCCCCAGGTTCAATGTCATGACAATTACTATCTGGTAAATCAGGAATCACCAACTTCAGATTATCATTTTGATTCCTCAACTGCTTACTCATATTAATCAAGTACTTTACAGTTACTTCATTGTTACATTTCAAATCATCCTGAGGGTTAATCATGACATGCGGTTGTCGACCAAACAAGATTTCAAAAGGAGACAGATTAAGAGGGGACCTGGGAGTGGTTCTGATGCTATACAAAACAATGGGTAAAGCTTCTGGCCACGTCAATCCTGTCTCTGCCATTACTTTACTCAATTTATTTTTAATAGTGCTGTTCACTCTTTCGACCTTCGCACTCGCCTGTGGACGGTACGGAGTGTGCAGCTTGCTATCAATTCCCATCAACTTACACATTCCTTGGAAGACATCACCTGTAAAATGGGTACCCCTATCGCTTTCAATGATTCTAGGGATACCATATCTACATACAAATTCCTGCACAATTTTCTTAGCTGTAAACATAGCGGTATTTGTAGCTGCTGGAAAAGCTTCGACCCAATTTGAGAAAACATCTATACAGACAAGTACATACTTTAAATTTCTACATGGGGGCAATTGAATGAAGTCAATTTGTATTACTTGGAAAGGGCCGCCGGCAGGTGGGATATGGGATGGTTCTGTAGGTATTGCCTTTCCAATATTCTTTCTCAGACAGGTAAGGCATGACATTGCTCTTTTACTAGCATGAGAGGAGAATCCTGGGGCGCACCAGTATGCTCTTACCAATTTGCACATCCCCTCCTTGCCTAGATGAGTCAGCCCGTGAGCTGCTTCAGCCAGACACGGAAGGTATGCCCTGGGGGCCACTGGTTTACCATGTCCATCCGTCCAGAGCCCTGAGGACTCCTGGCCATATCCCTTTGCCTTCCAGACTGCTCTCTCCTGAGTGGAACACAAATTCTGCATTTCACACAACTTTCGTGTGTTGATGGTATTAAATACCATCAGTTGTGTGGTGTCTGTCCGTATGGGGGTAGCAGCTGCAAGCTTTGCAGCTTCGTCTGCTCGGCTGTTACCAAGGGATACTGGGTCTTGGCTATATGTATGTGCTTTACATTTGATAACAGCCACTCTGTCGGGTTCCTGTATCGCTGTTAGAAGCCTTTTTATATGAGCTGCATGCGCTATCGGTGTACCAGCTGCCGTCATGAAATTTCTGAGCCGCCATAGGGCTCCGAAATCATGGACTACCCCGAACGCGTATCTGGAATCGGTGTAGATATTGGCTGACTTTCCCTTAGCCAATTCACATGCTCTGGTTAGGGCGACCAGTTCAGCAACCTGGGCTGAGTGAGGTGGGCCTAGTGGTTCCGCTTCTATGGTGTCTTGGTCATCTACGACTGCGTATCCAGTACACAAGTCTCCCGAGTCTGACTGTCTGTGACAACTACCGTCCGTGTAGAACGTGAGTTCTGCATCTTCTAGTGGATTGTCACTGATGTCAGGCCTTGCGGTAAAATTTTGGGTCAAATATTCCATACAATCATGTGTATCTTCCTTTGCATTAAATCCTCCTTCCCCATCACTCTCACCTCCCACCCTTTGTGTCTGACCAGGCACACCTGGGAGAAATGTTGCAGGGTTTAATGCACTGCATCTCCTTATGGTGATGTTTACGGGGGCCATTAATGCCAATTCCCATCTTGTAAACCTTGCTGATGAGACGTGTCTGGTTTGGGCAGAATTCAATAAGGCAGATACCGCATGCGGTGTATGGATTGTGAGGTTGTGGCCTAGCACGACATCTTCGCTTTTTGTCACTAGCAATGCTATCGCTGCAACGCTACGCAAGCATGTGGGGAGGGACCGCGCTACCGTATCTAGCTGAGCGCTGTAGTATGCAACTGGCCTGCTGGCATCACCGTGTTTTTGTGTTAGTACACCTGCTGCGCACCCAGCACTTTCTGTTCCGTATAGTTCAAAGGGTTTCCCATAGTCTGGCATACCTAGTGCTGGTGCCTGCGTTAGGCACTGTTTGAGTCTCTCAAATGCTGTTTCGGATTCGTCTGTATGCGAAATCCGATCAGGTTTGTTTGAGGAGACCATTTCCTGCAAAGGTAGCGCCAATATGGAAAACCCTGGGATCCAATTACGGCAATACCCACACATTCCTAAAAACGTCCTGATCTGTTGCTGGGTTTGTGGCAGTGTCATGTCTCTAATGGCTTGGATTCTATCAGCGGTCAGGTGTCTCAGTCCTTGTGTTAGACAGTGTCCCAAGTATTTTACCTTAGCTTGGCATAATTGCAACTTGTCTTTGGAGACCTTGTGACCTGTGTCTGAAAGATGAAACAGGAGCTGTTTCGTATCCTTCAGGGAAGCTTCCAGTGAATCTGAACACAGCAGTAAATCATCCACGTACTGTATCAATACTGATCCACTGTCTGGTTGGAAAGACTGTAAACAATCATGCAAAGCCTGAGAAAATATACTTGGACTATCTATGAAACCTTGGGGTAACCGAGTCCACGTGTATTGGACTCCTCTGTATGTGAATGCAAACAAATATTGGCTGTCAGGGTGCAGAGGTACCGAAAAGAAAGCGGAGCAGAGGTCAATAACAGTGAAAAATTTGGCAGTGGGAGGAATTTGCATTAGGATGACAGCTGGATTAGGCACTACGGGGAACTGACTCTCAACTATTTTGTTAATCCCCCTTAGATCCTGCACTAGCCTGTAACCCCTCCCCCCACTCTTTTTAACAGGGAAGATGGGACTATTTGCGGTGCTGGACGTTCTTACTAGAACGCCCTGTTGTAGCAAGCGCTCTATTACGGGAAAAACTCCTAACTCCACCTCTGGCTTCAGAGGATACTGTGGGATTTTTGGAGCTATCCTACCATCTTTTACTTGCACAACTACTGGAGCTACGTTTGCCATTAATCCAGTGTCCTGTCCATCTTTTGTCCAAAGCGACTCTGGTATCTGAGATGTCATCTCTTCTACCTGGGATGGGTTCCTATTTGTCATAATGGTGTGTGACATTAATTTTGATGGGGAGTCTAACATGTCTCGTACTTCCTGAGCGTGATTCTCAGGGATGTCCAAGAATACACCTTCAGGAGTACAATAAATGACGCAACCCATTTTACATAGTAAGTCTCTTCCCAGGAGATTAGTTGGTGCAGATGCAGCCAGCAAAAAGGAATGCTTGGTATGCAAAGGCCCTATTGTAATCTCGGCTGGTTTGCTAACAGGGTAGTGCTGGACTACTCCTGTTACTCCCATGGCTGGAATTGTCCTACCAGTGGTTCTCATGCCCACTGTCGAATTTATCACTGACTTGGCCGCCCCTGTGTCTACAAGAAAGTTTAAAGTTTTACCAGCTACATTGATTGCAATTTCTGGTTCGTTTCCAAGACTAGCAATCAACTTAACTGGCTGCAGATTACAGGTATGGCCACACCCCTATTGGGTATGCTGACCTCCCTGAATCCCGCTGGCAGCAACTACTTGTGAGGGAGTTAGCTGGGAACTACCAGAGGCATGCCAATCTCTGTTCGGGGGATATCTTTTTGTTTCCCCTGTATGTGGCTCAAAACTCCGCCTCTGTGGACCCTGCTCCCAATGTCGTGTGTTGTGTTGTTGTCTAGGGGGCTGAAAAGATCTTTGTACATTCTTTGTTCTACATTCTCGTGCAAAGTGTCCCGGTCTGTTACAAGAAAAACATGTTATTACACTTGCCTTACCCACAGGATTCGGTGGTACATACGCAGGCTGCCTTGTGGTCAGCGCCTGTATACTTACGGACATCAACTTATCACTTTGCGATTCCCTGTGCCTAGTGATGTTTCTGTCGTGATCAATAGCAGCCTCTCTCAAGGTGGACACTGACAGACCTCGCCAACATGGCTGCGTGGTCTGTACCCTAGCTTTTAATGTTTCTTTCAAACCATCCATCAGTACAGATACTGCTACTTCTCGATGGTTTGGGTTGGTCTTAATGTCTTCTATACCAGTGTACTTTGCCATTTCTAATAGTGCCCGGTGAAAATATTCTGTTGCCGTTTCGGACTCCTTTTGCTTAATGGAAAATATTTTATTCCATTTAACAACGGCTGGGAAATACTCTTTTAGCTGTAAATTTATCCTTTTTACATTATCCTTGTTGTACACGTCTGTAAGCGGTACATCTTTATCCAATGCACAATCAGCTAAAAACTGAGTTGCATCAACATTGGAAGGTAAACAAGCTCTTAGCAGTATCTGCCAATCCTTGTTGTTGGGTTCTACCGTGTTACCTAAATCCCTGATGTATTTTTGGCTAGCAACTAAATCCTTCCTGGGGTCAGGAAATTCGGACACTATTGTTCTTAATTCCATTCTGGAAAATGGAGTGTACATGGCAATGTTCCTTATGGGAGTGGCTCCAGAGACATCTGTTTTTCCATTGGGGACTGCTATTACCCTTACAGGAGCAATTCTAACAGCCTCTTCCTGTGTAGATTCTACAGCTTGTTGTGGTACAATTGTTTCAGTGTAGTGCATGGTGCCGTACTTACCCGTTGACACGACCTCACCTATCCCTCCGCTAGGGGCTTTCACTAATCTCGTGGGTGTCGCTGTGCCTACTGTGGTCTCTGCTATGGTGGCTGCAAGAGAGAGAGCTGAAATTGTTGCTGAATCGTCTTCTTGATCACACTCCTGAGGAAGGTTCAAAACAGGGTACATCTTGCACGGGTTAATACTTGCATGAGTTATTTGGTTAACATCATTAACATTTACAGTGTTACTAAGAGTTTGTGTTTTACAACCCAGTGCGTTTCTCTCCGCAATCAACTTTTCTCCTGCAATGTATGGTGGGGGAGGAGCTGTGGCAATCAACTTCCTGACTGCCCCAGATCCTGCCGCCAGAGCCAAACCTCTCTGTATCTCACCTTCCTGGTGCCATAACTGTAAATAATCATGATGCTGAATTCGTCTCTTTGCTGATTTTACGAGACATATCCTCCTCCTTAAATTTTGTAACACTTCTGGACTGAAGCTACCTATTCTTGGGAATTTGTCCCTGTCTTGTACAGTCATTCTCTCCCATTCATCACATAAAGATTCGGTGTGAATTCCATATTTTTCACACATTACATATCGTGCCGACCCAACTGGTCGGTTCACAGAATCAACCTGAACCAGGGTTGATCGCCCCCTACCTGAGCAACTGGCCCCCATAGTCTGCAGGTGTTGCTTAGTCCTCCTTGGATCTCTGTATCAAGGTTTTCAGCAAGCCTTTTCAGACAACCAAATTACTCCACAGTAGGCCGGCGGTGGCGGTTTACCGAGTACCCCACTCACTCGCCCACCTCGACCAATACGACCTGATCACACCGACGTGGTGCTGGCGTACTCGATACAGGGCCCCTATGGAACCTTCAGTTTACTGGAACATATGAGGGTTACCCGCAGGACACTTACTCTTTCCAGTAAAGGTGGGGTTGTTAGATAGTTCCTGAGTGACCAGCGAACTTCTCTTCCCGAAAAAATAAAAAATTACACAAATCACGTCAGAATGTACAAATAGCGTTTGTGACCACTTTACTCTAATGGTATTAGGTCAGATCACTAACTACTGCACACAATTACGTGCGGTCCAATCGTTCAGTACACGAGCACTACTTGTCATGTACTGAAAGATCAATGGAATCGATGTTTCCGGCCGCGATTCCTTCAGCAAGAGCTTATGGCCTATATGGGTTCTGCACCAACACCCCAGGCGTTGTGCCACTGGACTTTTATAGCGGACCTTTTTATCTTATGACCTCCTGGTCTTGTTACCTTATGACCTCCTGGTCTTGTTACCTTATGACCTCCTGGTCTTGTTACCTTTACCTTATGGTCCGCTATACTCTAATGCTCAAATATTATTTAACCAGGGATGCCTCCCTGGCCACCGTATATGTCACTTACACGTATGTCCCTTGACGAGTACCCGGCTTTCCTTTTGGTTCCACCTTAAAGTTATATAAACTTTTGTATACAAAACACACTCACTCAACACATGTACACTTTGTTTCTATATCTATTTCTGCGCAGAAATTGTCTTCAGGCCAAGAGTGTTACCAATTAGGAGCAGGATCTGTTAAACTAAATTTCAGATTTTTTCCAAAAATAGATTTGCGTTATTTTCCGCTTCGCGTTATCTACCGCTGTGCGTTAATTATCGCCTTGCGCTAATTATCGCTTTGCGCTAATTCAACTTTTTCGTGACTTGAGCTACGTGAGCGTAACCGGACGCTACGTTGCGTAATGAACGCTGCGTGCGTCTGCCTTTGGATTGCGTACGCTAGTCTTTGTTAGCGACACGTGTACGCAATGCAAAGGATCCACCGTAACACAATATATTTATTTATCAATGTAGGTGATCCCTGATCATCTACCGCAATCCACACTGACTGCCTTGTATCTCAGACAAACCGTGTGTTTGTTCTATACTTTAACTATCACCTCTACTATTAAATAACAGCAAATCTCTTTTTAGCACTTTCTATCAACTATAAAATTTGGCAAACAGGAATAGTGATATACGAAAAAATGAAATACACAAGTGAAAAGAAATGCAGGTATGTATGCGTACGCAAGACAAAAGAAAAATAAACAGTTTTAAAAAGACACAAGCGTTTTGTTCTTACTTCCGGTTACCGGGTTCCTTCAGCACTCTTTATCTAAGCGAAGCAGACGCTTATCCCGTCAGCAACTGCGAGACAACCTCCCACCCTTTTGCTGGGGGATAATGTCTGCTGATCTACCTAGTGCAGATGTGAAAAGGACCGGACGAGCCCGCAATTGACAATGCTAAATTCCTTTGTCGTATAAACAACCCTTTATGAAGCTAAGAACACTGTACGCTGTTTACTTAAGAAGTACCGTAATGGTACGCTAGTTGCGTAACGATCGCTCAGCCGTAGGCGAGACGCTCAGGCGTCACGTTCGCTCACGGCCCAGGGATCACAGGACACGTTATTGGTTATGTCTAGGGGAAAGATTCGCTGTAACGTAGCGTACGCTAGAGACCACGAGGAGGTCACCAGCGATGCAGACGCTCACAACACTATACCTTTATGTTAAAACCTTATACCAATGAAATACACTGAATACCTTAATGTGAGTACAGGGTGTAAGTGCAACCTTGTGTAACCTGACTAACTACAAAGCTGATTGAGCGTCACCGACGCTCAAGTGAACACTTAACACTATAGTAAATACACTTATACTGGTTTAGGTTTCCAAAGCCTATTAACTGTATTATGTCTAATATACTTGTAAAAGGGGATAACAGTACATATGATACACTACAATATAACAGAGACCTCCTAACCACAGAACTAAACAATAAATACAATAAGACAATGCTACGCTGACCTAAATGAAATACAATACAATACTATAATACTATAAGGTATTTAAGAGAAAAGAGGAGAGAGAGAGATAGAGAGAGAGAGAGAGAGAGATTGGCTCGCAGAAAGACAATGATTATGGAGAGAACTTACGCACAAAGGGTATGATCGCCAGCGCCTCGATATCCAGCTCCCGATTATCAGCAGATAACCGTTGATGAGAGAGTGAGAGCTGGATGTGGTCGGCCTGCCTATTTATGCTCCACACACAATGCAATCTCCTGGTCCTACAATCCCATTGTCCATTGGCCGAAGGAATTCGGCCCTGCATCATAACAAAAGGTCATAGGGTGATTCATACAGGTGGGCTGTGACGATTTCCAACAGCTCAGGTGGGTGGGAAACTGGGTTTCCCGCCGCATACCTGAGTATGTGTAAATCATAGAAATGGACATAAACTTCTTATGTCCATAACTATTCGCACGAGCGATTAATACGCTCCAAACCAACACCGGAATATTGCTAATTAAATACTCTTCCGATGGGTACCAAACACTGCAGTATGATTCCTGTTAGACCCTTCGTACGATGCAAAGAGGGATTCCTCAGCTCTGGGACATTGTACTTTAACCAAACTTACAGAAACTATCAAAGGGATCATGATCTATAAACTACATTAATTGTGAACATTTGTAACTAATGAGTCGCACGCTACGATCACATAAACTCTACCGTAAATGCGCATACTGCGCGTGCGAGTGCACGCGATTGCGGGTATGCGCTTCCACGGGAGAGCGTACGCATGCGCAGCACGGACCAGTGTGCGGTGCAAATATGGCAACGTGCATTGAGACATTTTTTCTGACTTTGACACAGTATTCCCTGCGCAGAGGGGGGGCAGCAGGAGTGGGTAATAGACTGTCACAGTGTTCCCTGTGCGGGGGGGGGGGGGCAGCAGGAGTGGGTAAAAGACTGTCACAGTGTTCCCTGCGGGGGGGGGGGGGCAGCAGGAGTGGGTAATAGACTGTCACAGTATTCCCTGCGCAGAGGGGGGCAGCAGGAGTGGGTAATAGACTGTCACAGTGTTCCCTGCACGGGGGCAACAAGAGTGGGTAATAGACTGTCACAGTGTTCCCTGCGCGGGGGCAGCAGGAGTGGGTAATAGACTGTCACAGTGTTCCCTGCGGGGGGGGGGGGCAGCAGGAGTGGGTAATAGACTGTCACAGTATTCCCTGCGCAGAGGGGGGCAGCAGGAGTGGGTAATAGACTGTCACAGTGTTCCCTGCACGGGGGCAACAAGAGTGGGTAATAGACTGTCACAGTGTTCCCTGCGTGGGGGCAGCAGGAGTGGGTAATAGACTGTCACAGTATTCCCTGCGCAGAGGGGGGCAGCAGGAGTGGGTAATAGACTGTCATAGTGTCCCCTGCGCGGGGGCAGCAGGAGTGGGTAATAGACTGTCACAGTGTTCCCTGCGCGGGGCGGGGGCAGCAGGAGTGGGTAATAGACTGTCACAGTGTTCCCTGCGCGGGGGCAGCAGGAGTGGGTAACAGACTGTCACAGTGTTCCCTGCGCGGGGGCAGCAGGAGGGGGTAATAAACTGTCACAGTGTTCCTTGCGTGGGGTCAGCAGGAGGGGGTAATAGACTGTCACAGTATTCCCTGCGCGGGGGGGGGGCAGCAGGAGTGGGTAATAGACTGTCACAGTACACCCTGCACGGGGGGGGGGGGGGAAGGGGGCAGCAGGAGGGGGTAATAGACTGTCACAGTATTCCCTGCGCGGGGGTAGCAGGAGTGGGTAATAGACTGTCACAGTATTCCCTGCGCGGGGGAAGGGGGGCAGCAGGAGTGGGTAATAGACTGTCACGGTATTCCCTGCGTGGGGGGGGGGGCAGCAGGAGGGGGTAATAGACTGTCACAGTACACCCTGCACGGGGGGGGTTGGGGGAGGGAGTGGGTAATAGACTGTCACAGTATTCCCTGCGCGGGGGGGGGGGGGGGGCAGCAGGAGTGGGTAAAAGACTGTCACAGTATTCCTTGCGCAGGGGGGGGGGCAGCAGTAGGTAATAGACTGTCACAGTGTTCCCTGCGCGGAGGCAGCAGGAGTGGGTAATAGACTGTCACAGTATTCCTTGCGTGGGGGGGGGCAGCAGGAGTGGGTAATAGACTGTCACAGTATTCCCTGCGCGGGGGTAACAGGAGTGGGTAATAGACTGTCACAGTATTCCTTGCGCGGGGGGGCAGCAGGAGTGGGTAATAGACTGTCACAGTATTCCCTGCGCTGGGGCAGCAGGAGTGGGTAATAAACTGTCACAGTATTCCTTGCGCGGGGGGAGGGGGCAGCAGGAGTGGGTAATAGACTGTCACAGTGTTCCCTGTGCGGGGGCAGCAGGAGTGGGTAATAGACTGTCACAGTGTTCCCTGCGCGGGGGCAGCAGGAGTGGGTAATAAACTGTCACAGTGTTCCTTGCGCGGGGTCAGCAGGAGGGGGTAATAGACTGTCACAGTATTCCCTGCGCGGGGGGGGGGGGCAGCAGGAGTGGGTAATAGACTGTCACAGTATTCCCTGCGCGGGGGTAGCAGGAGTGGGTAATAGACTGTCACAGTATTCCCTGCGCGGGGGAAGGGGGGGCAGCAGGAGTGGGTAATAGACTGTCACGGTATTCCCTGCGTGGGGGGGGGGGCAGCAGGAGGGGGTAATAGACTGTCACAGTACACCCTGCACGGGGGGGTTGGGGGAGGGAGTGGGTAATAGACTGTCACAGTATTCCCTGCGCGGGGGGGGGGGGGGGGAGCAGGAGTGGGTAAAAGACTGTCACAGTATTCCTTGCGCAGGGGGGGGGGGGGGCAGCAGGAGTGAGTAATAGACTGTCACAGTGTTCCCTGCGCGGGGGCAGCAGGAGTGGGTAATAGACTGTCATAGTATTCCTTGCGTGGGGGGGGCAGCAGGAGTGGGTAATAGACTGTCACAGTATTCCCTGCGCGGGGGTAACAGGAGTGGGTAATAGACTGTCACAGTATAGCCTTCCCGGGGGGGGGGGGGGGGGGCAACAGGACTGGGTAATAGACTGTCACAGTATTCCCTGCGCGGGGGCAGCAGGAGTGGGTAATAGACTGTCACAGTATAGCCTTCCCGGGGGGGGGGCAACAGGACTGGGTAATAGACTGTCACAGTATTCCCTGCGCGGGGGCAGCAGGAGTGGGTAATAGACTGTCACAGTGTTCCCTGCGCGGGGCGGGGGAAGCAAAAGGGGGTAATAGACTGTCACAGTATTCCCTGCGCGGGGGCAACAGGAGTGAGTAATAGACTGTCACAGGTTCCCTGCGCGGGGGCAGCAGGAGTGGGTAATAGACTGTCACAGTGTCCCCTGCGCGGGGGCAGCAGGAGTGGGTAATAGACTGTCACAGTGTTCCCTGCGCGGGGGCAGCAGGAGTGGGTAACAGACTGTCACAGTGTTCCCTGCGCGGGGGCAGCAGGAGGGGGTAATAGACTGTCACAGTGTTCCTTGCGCGGGTCAGCAGGAGGGGGTAATAGACTGTCACAGTATTCCCTGCGCGGGGGGGGCAGCAGGAGTGGGTAATAGACTGTCACAGTACACCCTGCACGGGGGGGGGGGGGGAGGGGGCAGCAGGAGTGGGTAATAGACTGTCACAGTATTCCCTGCGCGGGGGAAGGGGGGCAGCAGGAGTGGGTAATAGACTGTCACGGTATTCCCTGCGTGGGGGGGGGGGGGCAGCAGGAGGGGGTAATAGACTGTCACAGAACACCCTGCACGGGGGGGTTGGGGGAGGGAGTGGGTAATAGAATGTCACAGTATTCCCTGCGCGGGGGGGGGGGGCAGCAGGAGTGGGTAAAAGACAAAAGACTGTCACAGTATTCCTTGCGCAGGGGGGGGGGGCAGCAGGAGTGGGTAATAGACTGTCACAGTATTCCCTGCGCGGGGGTAACAGGAGTGGGTAATAGACTGTCACAGTATTCCTTGCGCGGGGGGGCAGCAGGAGTGGGTAATAGACTGTCACAGTATTCCCTGCGCTGGGGCAGCAGGTGTGGGTAATAGACTGTCACAGTATTCCTTGCGCGGGGGGAGGGGGCAGCAGGAGTGGGTAATAGACTGTCACAGTGTTCCCTGTGCGGGGGCAGCAGGAGTGGGTAATAGACTGTCACAGTATTCCCTGCGCGGGGGCAGCAGGAGTGGGTAATAGACTGTCACAGTGTTCCCTGCGCGGGGGCAGCAGGAGTGGGTAATATACTGTCACAGTATTCCTTGCGCGGTTGGGTGGGGGCAGCAGGAGTGGGTAATAGACTGTCACAGTGTTCCCTGCGTGGGGGCAGCAGGAGTGGGTAATAGACTGTCACAGTATTCCCTGCGCGGGGGCAGCAGGAGTGGGTAATAGACTGTCACAGTATTCCCTGCGCGGGGCGGGGGCAGCAGAAGGGGGTAATAGACCGTCACAGTGTTCCCTGCGTAGGGGTAGCAGGAGTGGGTAATAGACTGTCACAGTTTTCCCTGCGCGGGGGGGGGGGGGGGCAACAGGAGTGGGTAATAGACTGTCACAGTGTTCCCTGCGAGGGGGTAGCAGGAGTGGGTAATAGACTGTCACAGTGTTCCCTGCGCGGAGGCAGCAGGAGTGGGTTATAGACTGTCACAGTATTCCCTGCGCTGGGGGGGGGGGGGGGCAGCAGGAGTGGGTAATAGACTGTCACAGTATTCCCTGCGCAGAGGGGGGGGGCAGCAGGAGTGGGTAATAGACTGTCACAGTGTTCCCTGCGCGGGGGCAGCAGGAGTGGGTAATAGACTGTCACAGTGTTCCCTGCGCGGGGGGGGGGGCAGCAGGAGTGGGTAATAGACTGTCACAGTGTTCCCTGCGCGGGGGCAGCAGGAGTGGGTAATAGACTGTCACAGTGTTCCCTGCGCGGGGGCAGCAGGAGTGGGTAATAGACTGTCACAGTGATCCCTGCGCGGGGGGGGGGGCAGCAGGAGTGGGTAATAGACTGTCACAGTGATCCCTGCGCGGGGGGGGGGCAGCAGGAGTGGGTAATAGACTGTCACAGTGATCCCTGCGCGGGGGGGGGGGGCAGCTGGAGTGGGTAAGAGACTGCCACAGTATTCCCTGCGCGGGGGCAGCAGGAGTGGGTAATAGACTGTCACAGTGATCCCTGCGCGGGGGGGGCAGCAGGAGTGGGTAATAGACTGTCACAGTATTCCCTGCACGTGTGGGGGGGGGGGCAGCAGGAGTGGGTAATAGACTGTCACAGTATTCCCTGCGCAGGGGGGGGGGGGGGGGGCAGCAGGAGTGGGTAATAGACTGTCACAGTGTTCCCTGCGCGGGGGCAGCAGGAGTGGGTAATAGACTGTCACAGTGTTCCCTGCGCGGGGGGGCAGCAGGAGTAAGTAATAGACTGTCACAGTGTTCCCTGCGCGGGGGTAGCAGGAGTGGGTAATAGACTGTCACAGTATTCCCTGCGCGGGGGGGGGGCAGCAGGAGTGGGTAATAGACTGTGACAGTATTCCCTGCGCGGGGGGGGGGGCAGCAGGAGTGGGTAATAGACTGTCACAGTATTCCCTGCACGGGGGCAGCAGGAGTGGGTAATAGACTGTCACAGTCTACCCTGCGCAGGGGGGGGGGGGCAACAGGAGTGGGTAATAGACTGTCACAGTGTTCCCTGCGCGGGGGTAGCAGGAGGGGGTAATAGACTTTCACAGTGTTCCCCGCGCAGAGGGGGGGGGCAGCAGGAGTGGGTAATAGACTGTCACAGTGTTCCCTGCGCGGGGGCAGCAGGAATGGGTTAAAGACTATCACAGTGTTCCCTGCGCGGGGGGGGGGGCAGCAGGAGTGGGTAATAGACTGTCACAGTATTCTCTGCGCGGGAGGGGGGGGGCAGCAGGAGTGGGTAATAGTCTGTTACAGTATTCCCTGCGCGGGGGGGGGGGGCAGCAGGAGTGGGTAATAGACTGTCACAGTATTCGCTGCGCGGGGGGGGGCAGCAGGAGTGGGTAATAGACTGCCACAGTATTCCCTGCGCGGGGGGGGGGGGGGCAGCAGGAGTGGGTAATAGACTGTCACAGTATTCCCTGCGCGGGGGGTGGGGCAGCAGGAGTGGGTAATAGACTGTCACAGTGTTCCCTGCGCGGGGGGGCAGCAGGAGTGGGTAATAGACTGTCACAGTGTTCCCTGCGCGGGGGCAGCAGGAGTGGGTAATAGACTGTCACAGTATTCTCTGCGCGGGGGCAGTAGGAGTGGGTAATAGACTGTCACAGTACACCCTGCGCGGGGGGGCAGCAGGAGTGGGTAATAGACTGTCACAGTACACCCTGCGCGGGGGGGGGGGGCAGCAGGAGGGGGTAATAGACTGTCACAGTACACCCTGCGCGGGGGGGGGGGGGCAGCATGAGTGGGTAATAGACTGTCACAGAGTTCCCTGCGCGGGGGCAGCAGGAGTGGGTAATAGACTGTCACAGTGTTCCCTGCGCGGGGGCAGCTGGAGGGGGTAATAGACTGTCACGGTATTCCCTGCGTGGGGGGGGGGCAGCAGGAGTGGGTAATAGACTGTCACAGTGTTCCCTGCGCGGGGGCAGCTGGAGGGGGTAATAGACTGTCACAGTATTCCCTGCGCGGGGGGGGGGGGGCAGCAGGAGTGGGTAAAAGACTGTCACAGTATTCCTTGCGCAGGGGGGGGGGCAGCAGGAGTGGGTAATAGACTGTCACAGTGTTCCCTGCGCGGAGGCAGCAGGAGTGGGTAATAGACTGTCACAGTATTCCCTGCGCGGGGGCAGCAGGAGTGGGTAATAGACTGTCACAGTATTCCCTGCGCGGGGGTAACAGGAGTGGGTAATAGACTGTCACAGTATTCCTTGCGCGGGGGGGCAGCAGGAGTGGGTAATAGACTGTCACAGTATTCCCTGCGCTGGGGCAGCAGGTGTGGGTAATAGACTGTCACAGTATTCCTTGCGCAGGGGGAGGGGGCAGCAGGAGTGGGTAATAGACTGTCACAGTGTTCCCTTTGCGGGGGCAGCAGGAGTGGGTAATAGACTGTCACAGTATTCCCTGCGCGGGGGCAGCAGGAGTGGGTAATAGACTGTCATAGTATTCCTTGCGTGGGGGGGGGGCAGCAGGAGTGGGTAATAGACTGTCATAGTATTCCTTGCGTGGGGGGGGGGGCAGCAGGAGTGGGTAATAGACTGTCACAGTGTTCCCTGCGCGGGGGCAGCAGGTGTGGGTAATAGACTGTCACAGTATTCCCTGCGCTGGGGCAGCAGGTGTGGGTAATAGACTGTCACAGTATTCCTTGCGCAGGGGGAGGGGGCAGCAGGAGTGGGTAATAGACTGTCACAGTGTTCCCTGTGCGGGGGCAGCAGGAGTGGGTAATAGACTGTCACAGTATTCCCTGCGCGGGGGCAGCAGGAGTGGGTAATAGACTGTCACAGTGTTCCCTGCGCGGGGGCAGCAGGAGTGGGTAATATACTGTCACAGTATTCCTTGCGCGGTTGGGTGGGGGCAGCAGGAGTGGGTAATAATAGACTGTCACAGTGTTCCCTGCGCGGGGGCAGCAGGAGTGGGTAATAGACTGTCACAGTATTCCCTGCGCGGGGGGGGGGGGGCAGCAGGAGTGGGTAATAGACTGTCACAGTGTTCCCTGCGTGGGGGCAGCAGGAGTGGGTAATAGACTGTCACAGTATTCCCTGCGCGGGGGCAGCAGGAGTGGGTAATAGACTGTCACAGTATTCCCTGCGCGGGGCGGGGGCAGCAGAAGCGGGTAATAGACTGTCACAGTGTTCCCTGCGTGGGGGTAGCAGGAGTGGGTAATAGACTGTCACAGTTTTCCCTGCGCGGGGGGGGGCAACAGGAGTGGGTAATGGACTGTCACAGTGTTCCCTGCGAGGGGGGTAGCAGGAGGGGGTAATAGATTGTCACAGTGTTCCCTGCGCAGAGGGGGGGGGGGCAGCAGGAGTGGGTAATAGACTGTCACAGTGTTCCCTGCGCGGGGGCAGCAGGAGTGGGTAATAGACTGTCACAGTATTCCCTGCGTGGGGGGGGGGGCAGCAGGAGTGGGTAATAGACTGTCACAGTATTCCCTGCGCAGAGGGGGGGGCAGCAGGAGTGGGTAATAGACTGTCACAGTGTTCCCTGCGCGGGGGCAGCAAGAGTGGGTAATAGACTGTTGCAGTGTTCCCTGCGCGGGGGCAGCAGGAGTGGGTAATAGACTGTCACAGTGTTCCCTGCGCGGGGGCAGCAGGAGTGGGTAATAGACTGTCACAGTGTTCCCTGCGCGGGGGGGGGGGGCAGCAGGAGTGGGTAATAGACTGTCACAGTGTTCCCTGCGCGGGGGCAGCAGGAGTGGGTAATAGACTGTCACAGTGTTCCCTGCGTGGGGAGGGGGGGCAGCAGGAGTGGGTAATAGACTGTCACAGTGTTCCCTGCGCGGGGGGGGGGGGGTAGCAGGAGTGGGTAATAGACTGTCACAGTATTTCCTGCGCGGGGGGGGGCAGCAGGAGTGGGTAATAGACTGTCACAGTATTCCCTGCGCGGGGGGGGGGGGGGGGCAGCGGGAGTGGGTAATAGACTGTCACAGTATTCCCTGCGCGGGGGCAGCAGGAGTGGGTAATAGACTGTCACAGTGTTCCCTGCGTGGGGGTAGCAGGAGTGGGTAATAGACTGTCACAGTCTTCCCTGCGCAGGGGGGGGGGGGGCAACAGGAATGGGTAATAGACTGTCACAGTGTTCCCTGCGCGGGGGTAGCAGGAGGGGGTAATAGACTTTCACAGTGTTCCCTGCGCGGGGGGGGGGGGGGAGCAGCAGGAGTGGGTAATAGACTGTCACAGTATTCTCTGCGCGGGAGGGGGGCAGCAGGAGTGGGTAATAGTCTGTTACAGTATTCCCTGCGCGGGGGGAGGGCAGCAGGAGTGGGTAATAGACTGTCACAGTATTCGCTGCGCGGGAGGGGGGCAGCAGGAGTGGGTAATAGACTGCCACAGTATTCCCTGCGCGGGGGGGGGGGGGGGGCAGCAGGAGTGGGTAATAGACTGTCACAGTGTTCCCTGCGCGGGGGGGCAGCAGGAATGGGTAATAGACTGTCACAGTGTTCCCTGCGCGGGGGAGCAGGAGTGGGTAATAGACTGTCACAGTATTCTCTGCGCGGGGGCAGTAGGAGTGGGTAATAGACTGTCACAGTACACCCTGCGCGGGGGGGCAGCAGGAGTGGGTAATAGACTGTCACAGTACACCCTGCGCGGGGGGGGGGGCAGCAGGAGGGGGTAATAGACTGTCACAGTACACCCTGCGCGGGGGGGGGCAGCAGGAGTGGGTAATAGACTGTCACAGAGTTCCCTCCGCGGGGGCAGCAGGAGTGGGTAATAGACTGTCACAGTGTTCCCTGCGCGGGGGCAGCTGGAGGGGGTAATAGACTGTCACGGTATTCCCTGCGTGGGGGGGGGGGGCAGCAGGAGGGGGTAATAGACTGACACAGTACACCCTGCACGGGGGGGTTGGGGGAGGGAGTGGGTAATAGACTGTCACAGTATTCCCTGCGCGGGGGGGGGGGGCAGCAGGAGTGTGTAAAAGACTGTCACAGTATTCCTTGCGCAGGGGGGGGGGCAGCAGGAGTGGGTAATAGACTGTCATAGTATTCCTTGCGTGGGGGGGGGGGGGGCAGCAGGAGTGGGTAATAGACTGTCACAGTATTCCCTGCGCTGGGGCAGCAGGTGTGGGTAATAGACTGTCACAGTATTCCTTGCGCGGTTGGGTGGGGGCAGCAGGAGTGGGTAATAATAGACTGTCACAGTGTTCCCTGTGCGGGGGCAGCAGGAGTGGGTAATAGACTGTCACAGTATTCCCTGCGCGGGGGCAGCAGGAGTGGGTAATATACTGTCACAGTATTCCTTGCGCGGTTGGGTGGGGGCAGCAGGAGTGGGTAATAATAGACTGTCACAGTGTTCCCTGCGCGGGGGCAGCAGGAGTGGGTAATAGACTGTCACAGTATTCCCTGCGCGGGGGGGGGGGGGGGGGGGGCAGCAGGAGTGGGTAATAGACTGTCACAGTGTTCCCTGCGTGGGGGCAGCAGGAGTGGGTAATAGACTGTCACAGTATTCCCTGCGCGGGGGCAGCAGGAGTGGGTAATAGACTGTCACAGTATTCCCTGCGCGGGGCGGGGGCAGCAGAAGCGGGTAATAGACTGTCACAGTGTTCCCTGCGTGGGGGTAGCGGGAGTGGGTAATAGACTGTCACAGTTTTCCCTGCGCGGGGGGGGGGCAACAGGAGTGGGTAATGGACTGTCACAGTGTTCCCTGCGAGGGGGTAGCAGGAGGGGGTAATAGATTGTCACAGTGTTCCCTGCGCAGAGGGGGGGGGGGGGCAGCAGGAGTGGGTAATAGACTGTCACAGTGTTCCCTGCGCGGGGGCAGCAGGAGTGGGTAATAGACTGTCACAGTATTCCCTGCGTGGGGGGGGGGGGCAGCAGGAGTGGGTAATAGACTGTCACAGTATTCTCTGCGCAGAGGGGGGGGCAGCAGGAGTGGGTAATAGACTGTCACAGTGTTCCCTGCGCGGGGGCAGCAAGAGTGGGTAATAGACTGTTGCAGTGTTCCCTGCGCGGGGGCAGCAGGAGTGGGTAATAGACTGTCACAGTGTTCCCTGCGCGGGGGCAGCAGGAGTGGGTAATAGACTGTCACAGTGTTCCCTGCGCGGGGGGGGGCAGCAGGAGTGGGTAATAGACTGTCACAGTGTTCCCTGCGCGGGGGCAGCAGGAGTGGGTAATAGACTGTCACAGTGTTCCCTGCGTGGGGAGGGGGGGCAGCAGGAGTGGGTAATAGACTGTCACAGTGTTCCCTGCGCGGGGGGGGGGGGGGGAGCAGCAGGAGTGGGTAATAGACTGTCACAGTATTCCCTGCGCGGGGGGGGGGGCAGCAGGAGTGGGTAATAGACTGTCACAGTATTCCCTGCGCGGGAGCAGCAGGAGTGGGTAATAGACTGTCACAGTGTTCCCTGCGCGGGGGTAGCAGGAGTGGGTAATAGACTGTCACAGTATTCCCTGCGCGGGGGGGGGGGGGGGCAGCAGGAGTGGGTAATAGACTGTCACAGTATTCCCTGCGCGGGGGGGGGGGGCAGCAGGAGTGGGTAATAGACTGTCACAGTGTTCCCTGCGCGGGGGCAGCGGGAGTGGGTAATAGACTGTCACAGTATTCCCTGCGCGGGGGCAGCAGGAGTGGGTAATAGACTGTCACAGTGTTCCCTGCGTGGGGGTAGCAGTAGTGGGTAATAGACTGTCACAGTCTTCCCTGCGCAGGGGGGGGGCAACAGGAATGGGTAATAGACTGTCACAGTGTTCCCTGCGCGGGGGTAGCAGGAGGGGGTAATAGACTTTCACAGTGTTCCCCGCGCAGAGGGGGGGGGGCAGCAGGAGTGGGTAATAGACTGTCACAGTGTTCCCTGCGCGGGGGCAGCAGGAATGGGTTATAGACTGTCACAGTGTTCCCTGCGCGGGGGCAGCAGGAGTGGGTAATAGACTGTCACAGTGTTCCCTGCGCGGGGGGGGCAGCAGGAGTGGGTAATAGACTGTCACAGTATTCTCTGCGCGGGAGGGGGGGGGCAGCAGGAGTGGGTTATAGTCTGTCACAGTGTTCCCTGCGCGGGGGCAACAGGAGTGGGTAATAGACTGTCACAGTGATCCCTGCGCGGGGGCAGCAGGTGTGGGTAAGAGACTGTCACAGTATTCCCTGCACGGGTGGGGGGGGGCAGCAGGAGTGGGTAATAGACTGTCACAGTATTCCCTGCGCAGGGGGGGGCAGCAGGAGTGGGTAATAGACTGTCACAGTGTTCCCTGCGCGGGGGCAGCAGGAGTGGGTAATAGACTGTCACAGTGTTCCCTGCGTGGGGAGGGGGGGCAGCAGGAGTGGGTAATAGACTGTCACAGTGTTCCCTGCGCGGGGGGGGGGGCAGCAGGAGTGGGTAATAGACTGTCACAGTGTTCCCTGCGCGGGGGCAGCAGGAGTGGGTAATAGACTGTCACAGTGTTCCCTGCGTGGGGAGGGGGGGCAGCAGGAGTGGGTAATAGACTGTCAAAGTGTTCCCTGCGCGGGGGGGCAGCAGGAGTGGGTAATAGACTGTCACAGTATTCTCTGCGCGGGAGGGGGGGGGCAGCAGGAGTGGGTTATAGTCTGTCACAGTGTTCCCTGCGCGGGGGCAACAGGAGTGGGTAATAGACTGTCACAGTGATCCCTGCGCGGGGGCAGCAGGAGTGGGTAAGAGACTGTCACAGTATTCCCTGCACGGGTGGGGGGGGCAGCAGGAGTGGGTAATAGACTGTCACAGTATTCCCTGCGCAGGGGGGGGCAGCAGGAGTGGGTAATAGACTGTCACAGTATTCCCTGCGCAGGGGGGGGCAGCAGGAGTGGGTAATAGACTGTCACAGTGTTCCCTGCGTGGGGAGGGGGGGCAGCAGGAGTGGGTAATAGACTGTCACAGTGTTCCCTGCGCGGGGGGGGCAGCAGGAGTGGGTAATAGACTGTCACAGTGTTCCCTGCGTGGGGAGGGGGGGCAGCAGGAGTGGGTAATAGACTGTCACAGTGTTCCCTGCGCGGGGGGGGGGGGCAGCAGGAGTGGGTAATAGACTGTCACAGTGTTCCCTGCGCGGGGGGGGGGGGGGGCAGCAGGAGTGGGTAATAGACTGTCACAGTATTCTCTGCGCGGGAGGGGGGGGGGCAGCAGGAGTGGGTTATAGTCTGTCACAGTGTTCCCTGCGCGGGGGCAACAGGAGTGGGTAATAGACTGTCACAGTGATCCCTGCGCGGGGGCAGCAGGAGTGGGTAAGAGACTGTCACAGTATTCCCTGCGCAGGGGGGGGGCAGCAGGAGTGGGTAATAGACTGTCACAGTGTTCCCTGCGTGGGGGGGGCAGCAGGAGTGGGTAATAGACTGTCACAGTGTTCCCTGCGCGGGGGGGGGGGCAGCAGGAGTGGGTAATAGACTGTCACAGTGTTCCCTGCGCGGGGGGGGGGCAGCAGGAGTGGGTAATAGACTGTCACAGTATTCCCTGCGCGGGGGGGGGCAGCGGGAGTGGGTAATAGACTGTCACAGTATTCCCTGCGCGGGGGGGGGAAGGGGCAGCAGGAGTGGGTAATAGACTGTCACAGTATTCCCTGCGCGGGGGGGGGGGCAGCGGGAGTGGGTAATAGACTGTCACAGTATTCCCTGCGTGGGGGTAGCAGGAGTGGGTAATAGACTGTCACAGTGTTCCCTGCGCGGGGGGTGGGGCAGCAGGAGTGGGTAATAGACTGTCACAGTGTTCCCTGCGCGGGGGGTGGGGCAGCAGGAGTGGGTAATAGACTGTCACAGTGTTCCCTGCGTGGGGGTAGCAGGAGTGGGTAATAGACTGTCACAGTCTTCCCTGCGCAGGGGGGGGGGGGGGCAACAGGAATGGGTAATAGACTGTCACAGTGTTCCCTGCGCGGGGGTAGCAGGAGGGGGTAATAGACTTTCACAGTGTTCCCTGCGCGGGGGGGGGGGGGGGAGCAGCAGGAGTGGGTAATAGACTGTCACAGTATTCTCTGCGCGGGAGGGGGGCAGCAGGAGTGGGTAATAGTCTGTTACAGTATTCCCTGCGCGGGGGGAGGGCAGCAGGAGTGGGTAATAGACTGTCACAGTATTCGCTGCGCGGGAGGGGGGCAGCAGGAGTGGGTAATAGACTGCCACAGTATTCCCTGCGCGGGGGGGGGGGGGGGGGGGCAGCAGGAGTGGGTAATAGACTGTCACAGTGTTCCCTGCGCGGGGGGGCAGCAGGAATGGGTAATAGACTGTCACAGTGTTCCCTGCGCGGGGGAGCAGGAGTGGGTAATAGACTGTCACAGTATTCTCTGCGCGGGGGCAGTAGGAGTGGGTAATAGACTGTCACAGTACACCCTGCGCGGGGGGGCAGCAGGAGTGGGTAATAGACTGTCACAGTACACCCTGCGCGGGGGGGGGCAGCAGGAGGGGGTAATAGACTGTCACAGTACACCCTGCGCGGGGGGGGGCAGCAGGAGTGGGTAATAGACTGTCACAGAGTTCCCTGCGCGGGGGCAGCAGGAGTGGGTAATAGACTGTCACAGTGTTCCCTGCGCGGGGGCAGCTGGAGGGGGTAATAGACTGTCACGGTATTCCCTGCGTGGGGGGGGGGCAGCAGGAGGGGGTAATAGACTGACACAGTACACCCTGCACGGGGGGGTTGGGGGAGGGAGTGGGTAATAGACTGTCACAGTATTCCCTGCGCGGGGGGGGGGGGGCAGCAGGAGTGTGTAAAAGACTGTCACAGTATTCCTTGCGCAGGGGGGGGGGCAGCAGGAGTGGGTAATAGACTGTCATAGTATTCCTTGCGTGGGGGGGGGGGCAGCAGGAGTGGGTAATAGACTGTCACAGTATTCCCTGCGCTGGGGCAGCAGGTGTGGGTAATAGACTGTCACAGTATTCCTTGCGCGGTTGGGTGGGGGCAGCAGGAGTGGGTAATAATAGACTGTCACAGTGTTCCCTGTGTGGGGGCAGCAGGAGTGGGTAATAGACTGTCACAGTATTCCCTGCGCGGGGGCAGCAGGAGTGGGTAATATACTGTCACAGTATTCCTTGCGCGGTTGGGTGGGGGCAGCAGGAGTGGGTAATAATAGACTGTCACAGTGTTCCCTGCGCGGGGGCAGCAGGAGTGGGTAATAGACTGTCACAGTATTCCCTGCGCGGGGGGGGGGGGGGGGGCAGCAGGAGTGGGTAATAGACTGTCACACTGTTCCCTGCGTGGGGGCAGCAGGAGTGGGTAATAGACTGTCACAGTATTCCCTGCGCGGGGGCAGCAGGAGTGGGTAATAGACTGTCACAGTATTCCCTGCGCGGGGCGGGGGCAGCAGAAGCGGGTAATAGACTGTCACAGTGTTCCCTGCGTGGGGGTAGCAGGAGTGGGTAATAGACTGTCACAGTTTTCCCTGCGCGGGGGGGGGCAACAGGAGTGGGTAATGGACTGTCACAGTGTTCCCTGCGAGGGGGTAGCAGGAGGGGGTAATAGATTGTCACAGTGTTCCCTGCGCAGAGGGGGGGGGGGGGCAGCAGGAGTGGGTAATAGACTGTCACAGTGTTCCCTGCGCGGGGGCAGCAGGAGTGGGTAATAGACTGTCACAGTATTCCCTGCGTGGGGGGGGGGGCAGCAGGAGTGGGTAATAGACTGTCACAGTATTCTCTGCGCAGAGGGGGGGGCAGCAGGAGTGGGTAATAGACTGTCACAGTGTTCCCTGCGCGGGGGCAGCAAGAGTGGGTAATAGACTGTTGCAGTGTTCCCTGCGCGGGGGCAGCAGGAGTGGGTAATAGACTGTCACAGTGTTCCCTGCGCGGGGGCAGCAGGAGTGGGTAATAGACTGTCACAGTGTTCCCTGCGCGGGGGGGGGGGGCAGCAGGAGTGGGTAATAGACTGTCACAGTGTTCCCTGCGCGGGGGCAGCAGGAGTGGGTAATAGACTGTCACAGTGTTCCCTGCGTGGGGAGGGGGGGCAGCAGGAGTGGGTAATAGACTGTCACAGTGTTCCCTGCGCGGGGGGGGGGGGGGGGAGCAGCAGGAGTGGGTAATAGACTGTCACAGTATTCCCTGCGCGGGGGGGGGGGGGCAGCAGGAGTGGGTAATAGACTGTCACAGTATTCCCTGCGCGGGAGCAGCAGGAGTGGGTAATAGACTGTCACAGTGTTCCCTGCGCGGGGGTAGCAGGAGTGGGTAATAGACTGTCACAGTATTCCCTGCGCGGGGGGGGGGGGGGGCAGCAGGAGTGGGTAATAGACTGTCACAGTATTCCCTGCGCGGGGGGGGGGCAGCAGGAGTGGGTAATAGACTGTCACAGTGTTCCCTGCGCGGGGGCAGCGGGAGTGGGTAATAGACTGTCACAGTATTCCCTGCGCGGGGGGCAGCAGGAGTGGGTAATAGACTGTCACAGTGTTCCCTGCGTGGGGGTAGCAGTAGTGGGTAATAGACTGTCACAGTCTTCCCTGCGCAGGGGGGGGGCAACAGGAATGGGTAATAGACTGTCACAGTGTTCCCTGCGCGGGGGTAGCAGGAGGGGGTAATAGACTTTCACAGTGTTCCCCGCGCAGAGGGGGGGGGCAGCAGGAGTGGGTAATAGACTGTCACAGTGTTCCCTGCGCGGGGGCAGCAGGAATGGGTTATAGACTGTCACAGTGTTCCCTGCGCGGGGGCAGCAGGAGTGGGTAATAGACTGTCACAGTGTTCCCTGCGCGGGGGGGCAGCAGGAGTGGGTAATAGACTGTCACAGTATTCTCTGCGCGGGAGGGGGGGGGGCAGCAGGAGTGGGTTATAGTCTGTCACAGTGTTCCCTGCGCGGGGGCAACAGGAGTGGGTAATAGACTGTCACAGTGATCCCTGCGCGGGGGCAGCAGGTGTGGGTAAGAGACTGTCACAGTATTCCCTGCACGGGTGGGGGGGGGCAGCAGGAGTGGGTAATAGACTGTCACAGTATTCCCTGCGCAGGGGGGGGCAGCAGGAGTGGGTAATAGACTGTCACAGTGTTCCCTGCGCGGGGGCAGCAGGAGTGGGTAATAGACTGTCACAGTGTTCCCTGCGTGGGGAGGGGGGGCAGCAGGAGTGGGTAATAGACTGTCACAGTGTTCCCTGCGCGGGGGGGGGCAGCAGGAGTGGGTAATAGACTGTCACAGTGTTCCCTGCGCGGGGGCAGCAGGAGTGGGTAATAGACTGTCACAGTGTTCCCTGCGTGGGGAGGGGGGGCAGCAGGAGTGGGTAATAGACTGTCACAGTCTTCCCTGCGCAGGGGGGGGGCAACAGGAATGGGTAATAGACTGTCACAGTGTTCCCTGCGCGGGGGTAGCAGGAGGGGGTAATAGACTTTCACAGTGTTCCCCGCGCAGAGGGGGGGGGGCAGCAGGAGTGGGTAATAGACTGTCACAGTGTTCCCTGCGCGGGGGCAGCAGGAATGGGTTATAGACTGTCACAGTGTTCCCTGCGCGGGGGCAGCAGGAGTGGGTAATAGACTGTCACAGTGTTCCCTGCGCGGGGGGGCAGCAGGAGTGGGTAATAGACTGTCACAGTATTCTCTGCGCGGGAGGGGGGGGGCAGCAGGAGTGGGTTATAGTCTGTCACAGTGTTCCCTGCGCGGGGGCAACAGGAGTGGGTAATAGACTGTCACAGTGATCCCTGCGCGGGGGCAGCAGGTGTGGGTAAGAGACTGTCACAGTATTCCCTGCACGGGTGGGGGGGGGGCAGCAGGAGTGGGTAATAGACTGTCACAGTATTCCCTGCGCAGGGGGGGGCAGCAGGAGTGGGTAATAGACTGTCACAGTGTTCCCTGCGCGGGGGCAGCAGGAGTGGGTAATAGACTGTCACAGTGTTCCCTGCGTGGGGAGGGGGGGCAGCAGGAGTGGGTAATAGACTGTCACAGTGTTCCCTGCGCGGGGGGGGCAGCAGGAGTGGGTAATAGACTGTCACAGTGTTCCCTGCGCGGGGGCAGCAGGAGTGGGTAATAGACTGTCACAGTGTTCCCTGCGTGGGGAGGGGGGGCAGCAGGAGTGGGTAATAGACTGTCAAAGTGTTCCCTGCGCGGGGGGGCAGCAGGAGTGGGTAATAGACTGTCACAGTATTCTCTGCGCGGGAGGGGGGGGGCAGCAGGAGTGGGTTATAGTCTGTCACAGTGTTCCCTGCGCGGGGGCAACAGGAGTGGGTAATAGACTGTCACAGTGATCCCTGCGCGGGGGCAGCAGGAGTGGGTAAGAGACTGTCACAGTATTCCCTGCACGGGTGGGGGGGGCAGCAGGAGTGGGTAATAGACTGTCACAGTATTCCCTGCGCAGGGGGGGGCAGCAGGAGTGGGTAATAGACTGTCACAGTATTCCCTGCGCAGGGGGGGGCAGCAGGAGTGGGTAATAGACTGTCACAGTGTTCCCTGCGTGGGGATGGGGGGCAGCAGGAGTGGGTAATAGACTGTCACAGTGTTCCCTGCGCGGGGGGGGCAGCAGGAGTGGGTAATAGACTGTCACAGTGTTCCCTGCGTGGGGAGGGGGGGCAGCAGGAGTGGGTAATAGACTGTCACAGTGTTCCCTGCGCGGGGGGGGGGGGGGGGGCAGCAGGAGTGGGTAATAGACTGTCACAGTGTTCCCTGCGCGGGGGGGGGGGGGGCAGCAGGAGTGGGTAATAGACTGTCACAGTATTCTCTGCGCGGGAGGGGGGGGGGCAGCAGGAGTGGGTTATAGTCTGTCACAGTGTTCCCTGCGCGGGGGCAACAGGAGTGGGTAATAGACTGTCACAGTGATCCCTGCGCGGGGGCAGCAGGAGTGGGTAAGAGACTGTCACAGTATTCCCTGCGCAGGGGGGGGGCAGCAGGAGTGGGTAATAGACTGTCACAGTGTTCCCTGCGTGGGGGGGGGCAGCAGGAGTGGGTAATAGACTGTCACAGTGTTCCCTGCGCGGGGGGGGGGGCAGCAGGAGTGGGTAATAGACTGTCACAGTGTTCCCTGCGCGGGGGGGGGGGGCAGCAGGAGTGGGTAATAGACTGTCACAGTATTCCCTGCGCGGGGGGGGGCAGCGGGAGTGGGTAATAGACTGTCACAGTATTCCCTGCGCGGGGGGGGGGGGGGGGGGGCAGCAGGAGTGGGTAATAGACTGTCACAGTATTCCCTGCGCGGGGGGGGGCAGCGGGAGTGGGTAATAGACTGTCACAGTATTCCCTGCGTGGGGGTAGCAGGAGTGGGTAATAGACTGTCACAGTGTTCCCTGCGCGGGGGGTGGGGCAGCAGGAGTGGGTAATAGACTGTCACAGTGTTCCCTGCGCGGGGGGTGGGGCAGCAGGAGTGGGTAATAGACTGTCACAGTGTTCCCTGCGGCGGGGGCAGCAGGAGTGGGTAATAGACTGTCACAGTGTTCCCTGCGCGGGGGGTGGGGCAGCAGGAGTGGGTAATAGACTGTCACAGTGTTCCCTGCGCGGGGGGTGGGGCAGCAGGAATGGGTAATAGACTGTCACAGTGTTCCCTGCGCGGGGGCAGCAGGAGTGGGTAATAGACTGTCACAGTATTCTCTGCGCGGGGGCAGTAGGAGTGGGTAATAGACTGTCACAGTGTTCCCTGCGCGCGGGGGGGGGGGGGAAGCAGGAGGGGGTAATAGACTGTCACAGTACACCCTGCGCGGGGGCAGCTGGAGGGGGTAATAGACTGTCACAGTATACCCTGCGCGGGGGCAGCTGGAGGGGGTAATAGACTGTCACAGTATACCCTGCGCGGGGGGCAGCAGGAGTGGGTAATAGACTGTCACAGTGTTCCCTGCGCGGGGGCAGCAGGAGTGGGTAATAGACTGTCACAGTGTTCCCTGCGCGGGGGCAGCAGGAGTGGGTAATAGACTGTCACAGTGTTCCCTGCGCGGGGAAGGGGGGGGAAGCAGGAGGGGGTAATAGACTGTCACAGTACACCCTGCGCGGGGGCAGCTGGAGGGGGTAATAGACTGTCACAGTACACCCTGCGCGGGGGCAGCTGGAGGGGGTAATAGACTGTCACAGTATACCCTGCGCGGGGGCAGCTGGAGGGGGTAATAGACTGTCACAGTATACCCTGCGCGGGGGGGGGGGGGGGGGCAGCAGGAGGGGGTAGCAGACTGTCAGGCTGATGTTTCAGCGCAGTGAAACCAGTCAGATGTGTGAGGAGACAATTAGTACAGACGCCGCTTTGCAAACAGAAGCCGGGTAAATATTTGTGCAACGAGCAATTGCCGCCATCTATGAAGTGTAGATTGTCACGCAGCGGTGTATGATCTGGTTGGGCGTTCTCCATGTGCGGCCCATTGGTGCCGGCAGCTGGCTGCTTTCCCACCGTCTCAGGACACATAAAAACATTTGCTGAAGTCTGTGGTGTTTGTGCAGCGGTGTGTGCAGTCTACACACGTCACCAGGGCTACACCGTCCTCACACACTCTCATTCCCTGCCATTAATCTCAGCTCTCTGGGGGCCTATGTATCATGGATTATTCCATATAACCGCCCAGGAGAGCATCGCAATATGCGCTCCTATCCCCTGGGTGCATCATCCCGCACCTGCAGGGTCAGGGGCTCTGAAAGGAGTCCGTCCCTGCGATGTACTGCTGCGCCTTCTGCGGGGGAACGCTGAACAGCGACCACTTCCAGAGAGGGTTCTGGGGGATCCCTCTGCCGGCCACAAGTGCCCATAGGCTACAACGGGCTGCCGCCATCTTCCACTAGCTCCGGGGACCAATATCCAGATACTGGGAAATTTAGCAGCATTGCTTCCCCCATAGAAACCTATTGAATGCGGCTGGCGGTTGCAATGGAGGGATCTCCGCTACCGTCTGCGGTCCTTCCTACATACAGATGGAGCCATGCTCATCTATCCCTTTACTAGGATTAAGTGAGCCAGGGCAGTCGTATTTAGGGGGTCATTCCGAGTTGATCGCTCACTAGCCACTTTTAGCAGCCGTGCAAACGTCTAGTCGCCGCCCACGGGGAGTGAATTTTCACTTTACAAGTGTGCGATCGCATGTGCAGCCGAGTGGGACGAAAAAGGTTTTTTTGCAGTCTCTGAGTAGCCCAGGACTTACCCAGCCGCTGTGATCACATCAGCCTGTCCGGTCCCGGAATTGACTTCAGACACCCGCCCTGCAAACGCCTGGACACGCCTGCGTTTTTCCAACCACTCCCTGAAAACGGTCAGTTGCCACCCACAAACGTCCTCTTCCTGTCAATCTCCTTGCGATCGGCTGTGCGAATGGATTCTTCATTAAATCCATCGCCCAGCAACGATCCGCTTTGTTGTACCCGTACGCATGCGCAGTAGTAACCTGTTCGCTGCACTGCGAAAACAGCAGAGAGCAATCAACTCAGAATGACCCCCCAAGTCTGAATGACCCCCTTAATCCCCTGCTGTATTGTTCTCTGTATTGTATTGTAGCTGAGAACAAGAGATGAAAGGCTTATACTGAGAAGCCATGGTGCACCTAGGCGCAGCAGAGGAGTCAAGATAAGCGTGGCTCCATCTGTACATTAGGGAGATACCTTATATTTGTGGCAAACCTCCGATAACAGGTGTTGTCAGGGGTATGCCGCAAATATACTTTGATAAATGGGTCCCAAAGTCTTATTTCTTTCCTGGAGTGACACGCACTTATTCCTTGCAGAAAGAATAGATGAACCTGATTCACGGCCGGGCTCAGTAACGTCTTCTGATCTACAGGTTATGTTACCCTACAGCAGTGATGGCTAACCTTGACACTCCAGCTGTTGTTGAACTACACATCCCAGCATGCCCTGCATCAGTTTTAGCATGGCCAAATAGCAAAACTGTAGCAGGGCATGTTGGGATGTGTAGTTCAACAACAGCTAGAGTGTCAAGGTTAGCCATCACTGCCCTACGGAAAGATTGTATTCATGTACACAAATAGCGCAGGCTGGGGCTTTATTACACGTCAGGGACCCTGTGAAGAGTAAAGGTGCACACACTAGACGATATTTTAAACGATGTGGACGATAACAAACACATCGTTAGCGATATCGTCCAGTGTGTGTGCACTATATCGTTAACGATGCGCGCTCCCACGGGTCTTTAGCAATATTACCTATCGTCCGAGCATGCAGGTCACTCTGAACCATGTTCGGGGCTGTGGCAGAATGAAGTCATTAAGCGATGTTGTTCTTAGCGATACCATTCAGTGTGTACTCACAATATGGCTCTAATTCAGACCTGACTGCTGGTGTGCGAAATCGCACAGTGGCCGATTATCGAACGACTGCTCATGCGTACGGATCGTAACGCGCAGGCGCGAGGCCAAACTGCGAAAAATCCTGTGGTTTTTTATCGCTAGGCGAACACAGGTTGATTGACAGGAAGTGGGCATTTGGGGGTGGTAACTGGGCGTTTTCTGGGAGTGTCAGGAATAACGCAGGCGTTCCCAAGCGTTTTCAGGGAGGGTGTGTGACGTCAGCTCCGGCCCCGATCAGCCTGTTTATATCGCATTGTAGGAGTAAGTCCTGGGCTCTGCTCACACTGCACAGTATGGAAAAATCATTCGATGGTGAGTTGCGAACGGATATGGGGCTGACCGGCGTTTGTAAAGCTTTTTGCATGGCATACGTAGATTCACTCTGTCTGGACGGCGACGATCTGATCGCAGACCTCTGCAAAATCGCACAACAGTGATCAGATCTGAATTAAACACTGTATCGTTTGCCCGGGAGTTGGATAGACAAACACTGACGAGATCGCCCATAGGCCCTCATTCCGAGTTGTTCGCTCGCAAGCTGCTTTTAGCAGCATTGCACACGCTAAGCCGCCGCCTACTAGGAGTGAATCTTAGCTTAGCAGAATTGCGAACGAAAGATTCGCAATATTGCGAAAAGACTTCTCTGTGCAGTTTCTGAGTAGCTCGAGACTTACTCTTCCACTGCGATCAGTTCAGTGCTTGTCGTTCCTGGTTTGACGTCACAAACACACCCAGCGTTCGCCCAGACACTCCCCCGTTTCTACAGCCACTCCCGCGTTTTTTCCAGAAACGGCAGCGTTTTTTCAGACACTCCCAGAAAACGGTCAGTTTCCGCCCAGAAACACCCACTTCCTGTCAATCACACTCCGATCTCCAGAACGAAGAAAAAACCTTGTAATGCCGTGAGTAAAATACCAAACTTCTTAGCAAATTTACTTAGCGCAGTCGCAGTGCGAACATTGCGCATGCGCAATTAGCGGAAAATCGCTGCGATGCGAAGAAAATTACCGAGCGAACAACTCGGAATGAGGGCCATAGAGCACTGTCTGTCTGAGGCCATCTCTGTATAGACAGATTGTGTCATACAAGCAGGAATACTGGTCTGAAAATGCAGTATATGGAGACAGGGAAACAACTGACACAAACACGTGTTCTATAGAATTCGGTATTATGACAGCGTCTGTCACACCAGCAACAAAACAGCTGATTGTATAATGATTGGATGTAGACAACCGCGTCTGGAAAGTGCTTGGAGGTTGGACTTTCATATTATGCTTACACTTTGCACAGTATGCTTCTTCCGGTTTTCCCACTTCCACCCACGTTAAGTCGCACTTCTAGTTTGCGGAGGCGTCTCCTGGGAGCGGAGAATAAATGTGCACCATCATTACACAAGGCATTATTATTATCCTTTACTTATATGGCGCCACAAGGGTTCCACAGCGCCTACTAAAGTACATAAACAAATGAGCAAGATAAGAAAACCGTGACTTACAGTACAACACAATGCGGGACATGGTTTAAAAACATTGCGGCATCACCAGCGATCATAACACTCAGATACTAGAAAAATAATTTTTTGGGGGGAAAGTGCGTCAATGTGGCGCAAAGCAGCTCAGTTTTGTTCAGGTCCAAATAATAAATGTCACCACATTTAAAACACAATTTCACACAACACAAATTTTGGACCTGTATAACATACGGTGCGCTTAATAGGAAAGAAGCTAATACATCCCTTTTTAGGAGAGGTGCAGAGAATTTCTCGTATTTCCAATTCTTCTTCAGGTGATATATATCCGGAATGGGTACCCCAGAAGAAATTATAACAAAAGAAATACAATGTGTAGTTTGTTCTTAAACAAGTAACGAGGTGAGAATACAGATTTTTCGAAGCTGCTCAAGGGCGTACCCCACTCACACAAAGGATAGAGGGAGTATACACATCAAGGTATCTTTTAACCGAGTAGTGCTCTGATCCCTTTAAAAGTCCCGTCTGGTGTCTTTCATTCTCTGAAGTGCAAACCAGTCAAGTAAACCAAACCCAAAAGTAGTCAGCTTACAATAATTAGAAGGCGTACCCCAACACTCACAGCAAGAGGGAGGGTGGTAAATGCATCAAGGTATCTTTGTGTTGAATGTTGCCCTAGGTTCTTTTTCTCATAATATATGTCCGGGTCATGTGTCCCAATATGAAAAGATATGATAACAAACAAAACAATGTGTAGTATATCCTTAACAACCAGGGAGTAAGAATATGGGGTTTTAGGGACTTAATCAAAGGCGTACCCCACTCACACAAAAGGTAGAGGGAGTACACACATCAAGGTATCTTTAAAACCAAATAGTGCCCCAATCACTTTAGAAACCGCTCTGGTGTCTTTCACTCTCTAGATGCAAAACCAGTTTAGTGGTATTACCCAAGGATTTGTAATATTCAGGAGCGTACCCCAACACTCACAACAGAAGGAGGGGAAGAAAACACATCAAGGTATCTTTTTGGAGGCCTGTTAAAGGTATGGCGTACCCAAACTCACAGTTCATAGTGAGTGTGAGTAGCTTCATACCTTCCAGCTGATGTTTGTTACTTTCTTTTGTTTTTAACTTTGCATGTTTTTTGATGTTGGTGCAACTTTTATTCACATTGCGTGTGGATTTTTGTAACATGTTTTTATACGGAACATTTTATGGATTTTTAATCCAATAAATATTGCTTTTTTCTGACTACCACGGACCTGAGTGCTCCAGTGCTTTGTATGAAGATTTTCACCAGCCGTGTAAAAGATACCTTTATGGGAGCACCAACACACTATGAACTGTGAGTTTGGGTACGCCATACATTTAACAGGCCTCCAAAAAGATACCTTGATGTGTTTTCTTCCCCTCCTTCTGTTGTGAGTGTTGGGGTACGCTCCTGAATATTACAAATCCTTGGGTAATACCACTAAACTGGTTTTGCATCTAGAGAGTGAAAGACACCAGAGCGGTTTCTAAAGTGATTGGGGCACTATTTGGTTTTAAAGATACCTTGATGTGTGTACTCCCTCTACCTTTTGTGTGAGTGGGGTACGCCTTTGATTAAGTCCCTAAAACCCCATATTCTTACTCCCTGGTTGTTAAGGATATACTACACATTGTTTTGTTTGTTATCATATCTTTTCATATTGGGACACATGACCCGGACATATATTATGAGAAAAAGAACCTAGGACAACATTCAACACAAAGATACCTTGATGCATTTACCACCCTCCCTCTTGCTGTGAGTGTTGGGGTACGCCTTCTAATTATTGTAAGCTGACTACTTTTGGGTAACATCACCTGACTGGTTTGCACTTCAGAGAATGAAAGACACCAGACGGGACTTTTAAAGGGATCAGGGCACTACTCGGTTAAAAGATACCTTGATGTGTATACTCCCTCTATCCTTTGTGTGAGTGGGGTACGCCCTTGAGCAGCTTCGAAAAATCTGTATTCTCCCCTCGTTACTTGTTTAAGAACAAACTACACATTGTATTTCTTTTGTTATAATTTCTTCTGGGGTACCCATTCCGGATATATATCACCTGAAGAAGAATTGGAAATACGAGAAATTCTCTGCACCTCTCCTAAAAAGGGATGTATTAGCTTCTTTCCTATTAAGCGCACCGTATGTTATACAGGTCCAAAATTTGTGTTGTATAACACTCAGATAAACAACAGGGTGGCAGCAACCAAGGAATTAGGAGCTATTACAGGCAGTAGAGAGCAGACCCTGGCATAAGTAAGTTAAGAAAGCGAGGGTCTTAGTAGAATCCAGGTTGAGAAAGGGTCTGATCCTGGAGATATTTCTGAGATGGAAGCAGCAGGAATGTGAGAGGTACTGAATGTGTGATTTGAAGGAGATGAGGAGGAGTCAAGGATTACGCCAAGACAGCGCACTGGGGGGCTAGAGGAGATGGTTGTGCCGTCAATACATAAAAAGATTGTGGGAGGTGAGGTTGTGCAGGAGGGTGGGAAGATGATCAGCTCAGTCTTGGACATGTTAAGTTTAAGAAAGCGCTGGGACATCCAGGAAGAGATAGCAGAGCGACAGTTGGAGATACAAGTGAAGAGAGCAGGGGAGAGGTCAGAGGATGAGAGTTAGAGCTGAGTGTAATCAGCTCTAACTCTCAGCGGATACTGGAGGCCAAAAAACTGATGAGGACGTACAGAGGGAGAATAGGAGAGGTCCCAGAAAGTAACCTTGGAGACACCTACAGTTAGCGGAAGTGGGGCGGAGGAAGAGTCATGAGAGGAGACCGAGAAGTAACGGTCAGAGAGGTAGGAGGACAGCAAGAGAGGGCAGTATCACACAGACCAATGGAGTGAAGAATTTGTAGAAGGAGAGGGTGGTCCAGAGTGTCAAACGCAACAGAGAGGGCAAAGAGAATGAGTAGTGAGTAATGAGAAGTGAGTGAGAGTAGTAGTGAGAGTAGTTGCCCTTGGATATGGCAGCAAGACGGCCATTGCTGACTTTCATGAGGGCAGTTTCAATGGAGTATGGAGGATGGAAGCTCAAGGAGTTCGGAGGCAAAAGGGAAGGGAGAGACGAGTCAGTAATTTGAGAGAGTGTTAGGATTAAGGACTTTTCTTTTTAAGAATGGTGGAGATTACGGTATGCTTGAATGCAGAGAGGACAGTGCCTGATTAGGACAGAGTGGAGGTGTGCAAGATGGAAACAGGCACATGGAAAGAGTTAGTGGAGGAGGTGGAATGGGATATGGCCAAGAGGGGGTGGAAGTGGGGACTGGAGGTGGGCCATGACTTCATCTCTAGATACATGGGAGAATGAACTAAGAGTTGCTAAAATGGATGGGGAGGGGTATCCTGGGAAAGGAGGTGGTGGAGTGCTGAGGATCTTGTGGGATGTGGTGTCCTGAGTATGGAGCTAATTTTAGATATGAAGTAGGTGGCAAAGTCAAGGGCAGAGAGTGAGAACGGTAGGTGGTGATGGGGGGGGGGGCAGAGGAGAGAATGGAAAGTGGCGTAGAGAAGATGGGGGTCTGAGGACTGGGAAGATATGAGGTTCTTGAAATACGATTGTTTAGAGAGTGAGAAGGCAATACTGCAGGTTAAAAGCATAAATCTGAAATGGAGTCATACCTTACAAGCGCACTGATGGAAAGTCACGACATCGGTATTCCATGATTGAGGGCATTTTGTGCACAGGGCAGGCCATATAGGTGCCATGGTGGAAAGTAAAGCTATTTGTGGGCAATGAGGGCAGTTCATGTGTATGGAAGACCATATAAATGCAGTGGAGGAAAGCCAAGGCTTTGGTGGCACATCGGTTGGGCTTGAGATGAGGTGCAAGAAAGGGAAACGGAGACAAAATACCACTTAGAGGCCAAAAGTAATACAGACCCTCCAACAGGACCCCTGCACAATTCTCTGCTCCTGAGCTTTCCACTAACACACACTCTGACATGTCCCCTTCCACCAGGTGGAAAATGCTCTGGTCCAAGGCTTCCAACTTTCACACCCACCAACATGACCCCTTCCACCAGGTACACAATGCTCTGCTCCTGGGCTTCCCACTGATACACCCTGCAACATTTCCCCTTCCACCAGGTACACAATTCTCCGCTCCTGGGCTTCCCACTTATACACCCTCCAACATGTCCCCTTCCATCAGGTACATATGCTCTGCTCCTGGGCTTCCCACTTATACACCCTCCAACATGTCCCCTTCCACCAGGTACGCAATGCTCCGCTCCTGGGTTTCCCACTTATACACTCTCCAGCATGTCCCCTTCCACCAGGTACATAATGTTCTGATCCTGGGCTTCCCACTTATACACCCTCCAACATGTCCCCTTTCACCAGGTACGCAATGCTCCGCTCCTGGGCTTCCCACTTATACACTCTCCAGCATGTCCCCTTCCACCAGGTACATAATGTTCTGATCCTGGGCTTCCCACTTATACACCCTCCAACATGTCCCCTTCCACCAGGTACGCAATGCTCCGCTCCTGGGCTTCCCACTTATATACTCTCCAACATGTCCCCTTCCACCAGGTACATAATGTTCTGATCCTGGGCTTCCCACTTATACACCCTCCAACATGTCCCCTTCCACAAGGTACACAATGCTCTGCTCCTGAGCTTCCCACTTATACACCCTCCAACATGTCCCCTTCCACCAGGTACATAATGTTCTGATCCTGAGCTTCCCACTTATACACCCTGCAACATGTTCCCTTCCACCAGGTACACAATGCTCCGCTCCTGGGCTTCCCACTTATACACCCACCAACATGTCCCCTTCCACCCGCTACACGATGCTCTGCTCCTGGGCTTCCCACTGACACACCCTCCAACATGTCCCCTTCCATCAGGTACACAATGCTCTGCTCCTGGGCTTCCCACTTACACATCCTCCAACATGTCCCCTTCCACCAGGTACATAATGCTCTGCTCCTGGGCTTCCCAGTTACACCCCCTCCAACATGTCCCCTTCCACCAGGTACACAACGCTCCGCTCCTGGGCTTCCCACTTATACACCCTCCAACATGTCCCCTTCCACCAGGTACACAATGCTCCGCTCCTGGACTTCCCACTGACACACCCTCCAACAAGTCCCCTTCCACCAGGCACACAATGCTCCGCTCCTGGACTTTCCACTGACACACCCTCCAACATGACCCCTTCCACTATGTACACAATGCTCCGCACCTGGGCTTCCCACTTACACACCCTCCAACATGACCCCTTCATCCAGGTACACAATGCTCTGCTCCTGGGCTTCCCACTTACACACCCTCCAACATGTCCCCTTCCACCAGGTACATAATGCTCTGCTCCTGGACTTCCCACTGACACACCCTCCAACAAGTCCCCTTCCACCAGGCACACAATGCTCTGCTCCTGGGCTTCCCACTTATTTTCCAATAGGAACCCTTCCTCCAGGTACACAATGCTCTGCTCCTGGGCTTCCCACTTATACACCTTCCAACATGTCCCCTTCCACCAGGTACACAATGCTCCGCTCCTGGGCTTCCCACTTATACACCCTCCAACATGTCCCCTTCCACCAGGTACACAATGCTCTGCTCCTGGGCTTCCCACTTATACACCCTCCAACATGTCCCCTTCCACCAGGTACACAATGCTCCGCTCCTGGACTTCCCACTTATACACCCTCCAACATGTCCCCTTCCACCAGGTACACAATGCTCCGCTCCTGGACTTCCCACTTATACACCCTCCAACATGTCCCCTTCCATCAGGTACACAATGCTCCGCTCCTGGGCTTCCCACTTACACATCCTCCAACATGTCCCCTTCCACTATGTAAACAATGCTCCAACCTGGGCTTCTCTCCAAGATGTCCCACTTATATGTGTAAGTGGGAAGCCCAGGAGTGGAGTATTGTGCGCCTGGTGGAAGGGGTCATAATGATTTAGTGGGAAGCCCAGGAGCAGAGCATTGAGCACTTAGTGGGAAGCCAAGGAACATGCTATTGTGCACCTGGTGGAGGGGTTATATTGGCGGGTGTGTAAGAGATAAGTCCAGGAGCAGAGCATTGTGTGCCTGGTGGAAGGGGTTGTGTCGGCGAATGAGTGGGAAGCTCTGGAGCAGAGCATTGTGCATCTGGTTGAAGGGAGCGAAGCATTGTGTGCCTGATGTAAAGGAGCGGAGAATTGTTCGCATGGTAGGAGGGAGCGGAGGATTGTGCGCCTGGTGGAAGAGAGCGGAGCATTGTGCGCCTGTTGGAAGAGAGCGGAGCATTGTGCGCCTGGTGGAAGAGAGCGGAGCATTGTGCGCCTGGTGGAAGAGAGCGGAGCATTGTGCGCCTGGTGGAAGGGAGCAGAGCACTGTGCGCCTGGTGGAAGGGAGCAGAGCACTGTGCGCCTGGTGGAAGAGAGCGGAGCATTGTGCGCCTGGTGGAAGGGAGCAGAGCACTGTGCGCCTGGTGGAAGAGAGCGGAGCATTGTGCGCCTGGTGGAAGGGAGCGGAGCATTGTGCGCCTGTTGGAAGGGAGCGGAGCATTGTGCGCCTGGTGGAAGAGAGCGGAGCATTGTGCGCCTGGTGGAAGGGAGCGGAGCATTGTGCGCCTGGTGGAAGAGAGCGGAACCTAGCCTATGGTATATGGGCGTGTTATATTATTCTCTCCCATGCTTTGCCACCTGTGTAACTTCTGTGTGTCCTGGTGTAATGGGAGGGGATAGTATGGTATGTATATGTTGTATTATTATCTCCCATGCTCTGCTGCCTGAGTCTGTATGTAACTGTCTCTCACCCAATGTGAGTGTTGTCGTGACTTAGGCTTCCCGCCTATTTATATGGGCGGCATTGTTTGAGGAGGCGTGGTTTATGAGCTGGGCGTTCTTATCTCCGAGAGGCTGCGCATATCCCCTGCTCGGTCTCCGGCACAGGCGCCATTTTCCCAGTGTCCAGTACCTGTGTAAGCGTGGTCTGGTCTCCGGGAAGATGGTCGGCGCCGTCCAGCTGGTACTCTGTATTGGGAGACCCGAGCAGCCGCCTCCGTATAGTTAGTCACATTATCATTTGTGTTCCCGCCGCCGGAGGGTGCATGATGAAGCCCAGAGCTCGGCAGCTGGTCCGGGCCAGGTGTGTGGGGCCGGGGTGTGACTGTGCTGCCTCTCCCCACACAGCAGTCCGGAGCTGGGGGCTCGTCTCAGGGACCGGGCGTTATCACTTACATATCCAATATATCTCCCGCCTCTACCCCGTCATAATCCTACAGCCCACCCTTCCCGTATCCATAATATAATACCCACCCTTCCCCTACCCATAATATAATCACCTACCCATAATTTAATCCCCACCCTTCCCCTACCCATAATATAATCACCTACCCTTCCCCTACCCATAATATAATCACCTACCCATAATATAATCCCCACCCGTCCCCTACCAATAATATAATCACCTACCCATAATATAATCCCCCACCCTTCCCCTACCCATAATATAATCCCCCACCCTTCCCCTACCCATAATATAACACCCTACCCTTCCCCTACACATAATACAGTCCCCCACCCTTCCCCTACCCATAATATAATCCTCTCTCCATAATAAAACTCCCTACCCATAATATAATCCCACAGCCTACCCTTCCCCTACACATAATATAATCCTCTCCCCATAATATAACTCCCTACCCTTCCCCTACACATAATATAATCCCCCACCCTTCCCCTACCCATAATGTAATCCCCCACCCTTCCCCTACACATAATATAATCCCCCACCCTTCCCCTACCCATAATGTAATCCCCCACCCTTCCCCTACACATAATATAATCCCCCACCTTTCCCCTACCCATCATTTAATTCCACAACCCATAATATACTAAAACCTAACTCCTTTTCTCTATCGTCCTAGTGGATGCTGGGGTTCCTGAAAGGACCATGGGGGGAATAGCGGCTCCGCAGGAGACAGGGCACAAAAAGTAAAGCTTTTCCAGATCAGGTGGTGTGCACTGGCTCCTCCCCCTATGACCCTCCTCCAGACTCCAGTTAGATTTTTGTGCCCGGCCGAGAAGGGTGCAATTCTAGGTGGCTCTCATAAAGAGCTGCTTAGAGAAAGTTTAGCTTAGGTTTTTTATTTTACAGTGATTCCTGCTGGCAACAGGATCACTGCAACGAGGGACAGAGGGGAGAAGAAGTGAACTCACCTGCGTGCAGGATGGATTGGCTTCTTGGCTACTGGACATCAGCTCCAGAGGGACGATCACAGGTACAGCCTGGATGGTCACCGGAGCCGCGCCGCCGCCCCCCTTGCAGATGCTGAAGTAAGAAGAGGTCCAGAATCAGCGGCTGAAGACTCCTGCAGTCTTCTAAAGGTAGCGCACAGCACTGCAGCTGTGCGCCATTTTCCTCTCAGCACACTTCACACGCAGTCACTGAGGGTGCAGGGCGCTGGGGGGGGGGCGCCCTGGGAGGCAAATGAAATCCTATTAAAAGGCTAAAAATACCTCACATATAGCCCCCAGAGGCTATATGGAGATATTTAACCCCTGCCTGTATTCACAAAATAGCGGGAGACGAGCCCGCCGAAAAAGGGGCGGGGCCTATCTCCTCAGCACACGGCGCCATTTCCTCTCACAGCTCCGCTGGTCAGGACGGCTCCCAGGTCTCTCCCCTGCACTGCACTACAGAAACAGGGTAAAACAGAGAGGGGGGGCAAATTTAATGGCAATATCTTGATATATATAAAGCAGCTATAAGGGAGCACTTATTATAAGGCTATCCCTGTCATATATAGCGCTTTTTGGTGTGTGCTGGCAGACTCTCCCTCTGTCTCCCCAAAGGGCTAGTGGGTCCTGTCTTCGTTTAGAGCATTCCCTGTGTGTCTGCTGTGTGTCGGTACGTGTGTGTCGACATGTATGAGGACGATATTGGTGTGGAGGCGGAGCAATTGCCAAATATGGGGATGTCACCTCCTAGGGGGTCGACACCAGAATGGATGCCTTTATTTGTGGAATTACGGGATAGCGTCAACTCGCTTAAGCAGTCGTTTGACGACATGAGGCGGCCGGACAATCAATTAGTGCCTGTCCAGGCGCCTCAAACACCGTCAGGGGCTGTAAAACGCCCTTTGCCTCAGTCGGTCGACACAGACACAGGCACTGATTCCAGTGGTGACGGTGACGAATCAACCGTATTTTCCAGTAGGGCCACACGTTATATGATTTTGGCAATGAAGGAGGCGTTACATTTAGCTGATACTACAGGTACCACTAAACAGGGTATTATGTGGGGTGTGAAAAAACTACCTATAGTTTTTCCTGAATCAGAAGAATTAAATGACGTGTGTGATGAAGCGTGGGTTGCCCCTGATAAAAAGCTGATAATTTCAAAGAAATTATTGGCATTATACCCTTTCCCGCCAGAGGTTAGGGAGCGCTGGGAAACACCTCCTAGGGTGGACAAGGCGCTAACACGCTTATCAAAACAAGTGGCGTTACCTTCTCCTGAGACGGCCGCACTTAAAGATCCATCAGATAGGAGGATGGAAAATATCCAAAAAAGTATATACACACATGCAGGTGTTATACTACGACCAGCTATAGCGACTGCCTGGATGTGCAGTGCTGGGGTAGTTTGGTCAGAGTCCCTGATTGAAAATATTGATACCCTGGATAGGGACAATATTTTACTGTCGTTAGAACAAATAAAGGATGCATTTCTTTATATGCGTGATGCACAGAGGGATATCTGCACACTGGCATCACGGGTAAGTGCTATGTCCATTTCGGCCAGAAGAAGTTTATGGACGCGACAGTGGACAGGCGATGCGGATTCAAAACGGCATATGGAAGTTTTGCCGTATAAAGGGGAGGAGTTATTTGGAGTCGGTCTATCAGATTTGGTGGCCACGGCTACAGCCGGGAAATCCACCTTTCTACCTCAAGTCACTCCCCAACAGAAAAAGGCACCGACTTTTCAACCGCAGCCCTTTCGTTCCTTTAAAAATAAGAGAGCAAAGGGCTATTCATATCTGCCACGAGGCAGAGGTCGAGGGAAGAAACAACAACAGGCAGCTCCTTCCCAGGAACAGAAGCCCTCCCCGGCTTCTACAAAAGCCTCAGCATGACGCTGGGGCTTCTCAAGCGGACTCGGGGACGGTGGGAGGTCGTCTCAAAAATTACAGCGCGCAGTGGGCTCACTCGCAGGTAGATCCCTGGATCCTGCAGATAATATCTCAGGGGTACAGGTTGGAATTAGAGACAGATCCACCTCGCCGTTTCCTGAAGTCTGCTTTACCAACGTCCCCTTCCGAAAGGGAGACGGTTTTGGAAGCCATTCACAAGCTGTACTCTCAGCAGGTGATAGTCAAGGTACCTCTTCTACAACAAGGGAAGGGGTATTATTCCACTCTATTTGTGGTACCGAAGCCGGATGGCTCGGTAAGGCCTATTCTAAATCTGAAGTCCTTGAACCTGTACATAAAGAAGTTCAAGTTCAAGATGGAGTCACTCAGAGCAGTGATAGCGAACCTGGAAGAAGGGGACTTTATGGTATCCTTGGACATCAAGGATGCGTATCTCCACGTTCCAATTTACCCCTCACACCAGGGGTACCTCAGGTTCGTTGTACAAAACTGTCACTATCAGTTTCAGACGCTGCCGTTTGGTTTGTCCACGGCACCTCGGGTCTTTACAAAGGTAATGGCCGAGATGATGATTCTTCTTCGAAGAAAAGGCGTATTAATTATCCCATACTTGGACGATCTCCTAATAAGGGCAAGGTCCAGAGAACAGCTAGAGATGGGATTAGCAATATCTCAAGAGGTGCTAAAGCAGCACGGATGGATTCTGAATATTCCAAAATCCCAATTAATGCCGACAACTCGTCTGCTGTTCCTAGGGATGATTCTGGACACGGTTCAGAAAAAGGTTTTTCTTCCCGAGGAAAAAGCCAAGGAGTTATCCGACCTGGTCAGGAATCTCCTAAAACCAGGAAAGGTGTCTGTACATCAATGCACAAGAGTCCTGGGAAAAATGGTGGCTTCTTACGAAGCAATTCCATTCGGCAGATTCCATGCAAGAATTTTCCAAAGGGATCTGTTGGACAAATGGTCAGGGTCGCATCTTCAGATGCACCTGCGGATAACCCTGTCTCCAAGGACAAGGGTATCTCTTCTGTGGTGGTTGCAGAGGGCTCATCTATTGGAGGGCCGCAGATTCGGCATACAGGATTGGATCCTGGTGACCACGGACGCCAGCCTGAGAGGCTGGGGAGCAGTCACACAAGGAAGAAACTTCCAGGGAGTGTGGTCGAGCCTGGAAAAGTCTCTTCACATAAACATTCTGGAACTAAGAGCAATCTACAATGCTCTAAGCCAGGCGGAACCTCTGCTTCAAGGAAGACCGGTGTTGATCCAGTCGGACAACATCACGGCAGTCGCCCATGTAAACAGACAGGGCGGCACAAGAAGCAGGAGTGCAATGGCAGAAGCTGCCAGGATCCTTCGCTGGGCGGAGAATCACGTGATAGCACTGTCAGCAGTGTTCATCCCGGGAGTGGACAACTGGGAAGCAGACTTCCTCAGCAGACACGATCTTCACCCGGGAGAGTGGGGACTTCATCCAGAAGTTTTCCACATGCTAATAAACCGTTGGGAAAGACCAATGGTGGACATGATGGCGTCTCGCCTCAACAAAAAACTGGACAGGTATTGCGCCAGGTCAAGAGATCCGCAGGCAATAGCTGTGGACGCGCTGGTAACACCTTGGGTGTACCAGTCGGTGTATGTGTTTCCTCCTCTGCCTCTCATACCAAAGGTATTGAGAATCATAAGGCAAAGCGGAGTAAGAACGATACTAGTGGCTCCGGATTGGCCAAGAAGGTCTTGGTACCCGGAACTTCAAGAGATGGTCACGGACGATCCGTGGCCTCTACCTCTAAGACAGGACCTGCTTCAGCAGGGACCGTGTCTATTCCAAGACTTACCGCGGCTGCGTTTGACGGCATGGCGGTTGAACGCCAGATCCTAAAAGGAAAAGGCATTCCAGAAGAAGTCATTCCTACCTTGATTAAGGCAAGAAAGGAAGTCACCGCGAAGCATTATCACCGCATTTGGCGGAAATATGTTGCGTGGTGCGAGGATCGGAGTGCTCCGACGGAGGAATTTCAACTGGGTCGTTTCCTACATTTCCTGCAATCTGGATTGTCTATGGGTCTCAAATTGGGATCTATTAAGGTTCAAATTTCGGCCCTGTCAATATTCTTCCAAAAAGAATTGGCCTCAGTTCCTGAGGTCCAGACTTTTGTCAAAGGAGTACTGCATATACAGCCTCCTGTGGTGCCTCCGGTGGCACCGTGGGATCTAAATGTAGTTTAGATTTCCTCAAATCCCATTGGTTTGAACCACTAAAAGATGTGGATTTGAAATATCTCACATGGAAAGTGACTATGTTACTGGCCCTGGCGTCCGCCAGGAGAGTATCTGAACTGGCGGCTTTATCTTATAAAAGCCCTTATTTAATTTTCCATTCGGATAGGGCAGAGCTGCGGACGCGTCCGCATTTTCTCCCTAAGGTGGTATCAGCGTTTCACCTGAACCAGCCTATTGTAGTGCCTGCGGCTACAAGCGACTTGGAGGACTCCAAGTTGTTGGACGTTGTCAGAGCTTTAAAAATATACATTTCAAGGACGGCTGGAGTCAGAAAATCTGACTCGCTGTTTATACTGTATGCACCCAACAAGTTGGGTGCGCCTGCTTCTAAGCAGTCGATTGCTCGTTGGATTTGTAACACAATTCAACTTGCACATTCTGTGGCAGGCCTGCCACAGCCTAAATCTGTTAAGGCCTATTCCACAAGGAAGGTGGGCTCATCTTGGGCGGCTGCCCGAGGGGTCTCGGCATTACAACTCTGCCGAGCAGCTACGTGGTCAGGGGAGAACACGTTTGTAAAATTCTACAAATTTGATACCCTGGCAAAGGAGGACCTGGAGTTCTCTCATTCGGTGCTGCAGAGTCATCCGCACTCTCCCGCCCGTTTGGGAGCTTTGGTATAATCCCCATGGTCCTTTCAGGAACCCCAGCATCCACTAGGACGATAGAGAAAATAAGAATTTACTTACCGATAATTCTATTTCTCGGAGTCCGTAGTGGATGCTGGGCGCCCATCCCAAGTGCGGATTATCTGCAATACTTGTACATAGTTATTGTTAACTAATTCGGGTTATTGTTTAGGGAGCCATCTTTCAGAGGCTCCTCTGTTATCATACTGTTAACTGGGTTTAGATCACAAGTTGTACGGTGTGATTGGTGTGGCTGGTATGAGTCTTACCTGGGATTCAAAATCCTCCCTTATTGTGTACGCTCGTCCGGGCACAGTACCTAACTGGAGTCTGGAGGAGGGTCATAGGGGGAGGAGCCAGTGCACACCACCTGATCTGGAAAAGCTTTACTTTTTGTGCCCTGTCTCCTGCGGAGCCGCTATTCCCCCCATGGTCCTTTCAGGAACCCCAGCATCCACTACGGACTCAGAGAAATAGAATTATCGGTAAGTAAATTCTTATTATAATAACAGCCTACTCCATACTATAACACTATTACCCCCTACCCTAAATACTATAACATAACTCAATCGCCTACCCCATACTATAAACCCCTACCCCATTTACTATAACCTATCTCCCCATAATATCAGCCTACCCCACATACTATAACCACCTACCCCACATACTATAATTTATCTCCTCATAATATGAGCCTACCCCATACTATAACCACCTACCTAGGGATGGCCATCGGTGTGGTTGCCATCGACAGCAAAATGGCAAGTAATCATCAATGGCAGCCAACTATGCAGTGGATGACCATCGATGGTCATCCCTGTTTTTCCACTGACTAGCCCATGGGTCAATTAGAATATGGGGGTGGGGCTTTGTGTTTGTCTGGGGCAGCGCTATGCTCCATGTCCTGACACCTCATTAAAATAAAAGAAAAAACATTTGGTTATACTTTGCCATCGATGGCGGGAAACCATCTGGTTCCCCCCATGAATGGCAAAAGTATTCTACATCGGCCATAAACCATCGATGATGTTGAACCGTGGGTGGTCGATGGCCATCCCTACACCTACCCCACATACTATAATTTATCTCCTCATGATATCAGCCTACCCCATACTATATCCACCTGCCCCATATACTATTATACCCCTTTCACATCGCACAAATAACCCGGTATCGACACGGCATATTGCCGTGTCGAACTGGGTCAGTGTGCGATGTGAAAGGTCCTTTGACGATTTAGCGGGTCGCCTGACCCGGTAATTCAACCCGGTAAAAAAGAAGGGTTTTACCCGGGTTGATTACCGGGTCAGGTGCGGTGTGAATGGGAGCCGTGTCGATGCGACACGGTTCCCATTCACAGCATAGGGAGAGGCGGTGCAGGAGATGAGCTCATCTCCCGGCGCCGCCTCCACCCCCGCCCCTGCTGCTGCTGCTCCCTCCGCTGCTATGGCAACCGACCCGGAGCGGAGCGCAAATGCCGGATCCCACCCGGTAAGTACACGTTTGTCTTACCGGGTAGGATCCGGCATTTGCGGTCTGAATGCGGTATAACCTATCTCATAATATCTGCCTTCCCCTATACTATATCCACCTACCCCATATACTATAACCTAACTTCTCGTAATATCAGCCTACCCCATACTATAACCCCATACCTCACATACAATATCCTAACTCCTCATAATAGCCTGCCCCATACTATAACCCCCTACCTCACATACAATATCCTAACTCCTCATAATAGCCTGCCCCATACTATAACCACCTACCCCATATACTATAACCTAACTCCCCATAATATCAGCATACCACATATACTATAATCTATCTCCCCGTAATGTCACCCTACCCCATTTTATAACCCCCTACCCCATATAACCTAACTTCTCATAATATCAGCCTACCCCACATACTATAACCCCTACCCTATCTACTATAACCTAACTCTCCATAATCGCCTTCCCCATACTATAACCACCTACCCCATATACTATAACCTATGTCTTCATAATATCAGCCTATCCCATACTATTAACCCCCTACCTCACTTACAATAACCTAACACTTCGTAATATCAGCCTATTCCATACTATAACCCCCTACCCGTATACTATAACTTATCTCCCCATAATATCAGCTTACCCTATACTATAACCCCCTACCCCATATACAATAACCTAACTCTCCATAATATCAGCCTACCCCATACTATAACCCCCTACCCATATACTATAACCTAATGCCTCATAATACCAGCCTATCTCATACTAGAACCTCTCCCCATAGTATCAGCCGATCTCATACTAGAGCTTTACCTATCCCATACTAGAACCTCTCTCCATAGTAACAGCCGATCCCATACTAGAACCTCTCCCCATAGTATCAGCCGATCCCATACTAGAACCTCTCCCCATAGTATCAGCCGATCCCATACTAGAACCTCTCCCCATAGTATCAGCCGATCCCATACTAGAACCTCTTCCCATAGTATCAGCCGATCCCATACTAGAACCTCTCCCCATAGTATCAGCCGATCCCATACTAGAACCTCTCCCCATAGTATCAGCCGATCCCATACTAGAACCTCTTCCCATAGTATCAGCCGATCCCATACTAGAACCTCTCCCCATAGTATCAGCCGATTCCATACTAGAAACTCTCCCCATAGTATCAGCTGATCCCATACTAGAACCTCTCCCTATAGTATCAGCCGATCCCATACTAGAACCTCTCCCCATAGTATCAGCCGATCCCATACTAGAACCTCTCCCCATAGTATCAGCCGGTTCTATACTAGAACCTCTCCCCATAGTATCAGCCGATCCCATACTAGAACCTCTCCCCATAGTATCAGCCGATCCCATACTAGAACCTCTCCCCATAGTATCAGCCGATCCCATACTAGAACCTCTTCCCATAGTATCAGCCGATCCCATACTAGAACCTCTTCCCATAGTATCAGCCGATCCCATACTAGAACCTCTCCCCATAGTATCAGCCGATCCCATACTAGAACCTCTTCCCATAGTATCAGCCGATCCCATACTAGAACCTCTCCCCATAGTATCAGCCGATCCCATACTAGAACCTCTCCCCATAGTATCAGCCGATCCCATACTAGAACCTCTCCCCATAGTATCAGCCGATCCCATACTAGAACCTCTCCCCATAGTATCAGCCGATCCCATACTAGAGTTTCACCCACTTATTCCACCACATACTATAACCACACTTACCCCCAATACTGTAACCACCCTCCATGATATCAGCGCATGCAATACTATAACCCAACCTGCACACCATATTCTAACCTCACATTTCCCCATTACTAGAACCTCTCCACCCCCTTCTATGAGCTCCCACCGCCCCCTCTACACCTCCCTGTGCGATGGGGCGTATGACCCGCAGGTGAAGTCGCTCCTCTCTCGGCACCATGTGCTTGAAGCAGTAACACTATGACAGCTGCCCCTCTCAGTGCAATACACAGGAGAACCTACAATATACAGTATGTTCCCCCAAAGGTGACGGTCACGCAGTTATCTCACACCAAGCTCAGCGTCTCCTGAGTGTATGATAGTGCATATGACACTGTGAGAGGAGGTATGATACTGGGGGAGGGGTATCCATAGCCATCACTCCCCAAGGGTTAGTGTAGAGAAGGGGAGGGGGGTAAAAATACCCCCTCCGATCTCCGATGACAGCACATTCAGTGATGGAATGCCGCGGTCGGTCGTGATTGCTGGCATATCATATGTATTCCATATTTCTCTAACATCCTAGTGAATACTGGGGTAACTTTAGTACCATGGGGTAGAGATCGGGTCAATTGGAGCCTGGCACTTATAAGAATTTAATAGTGTGTGCTGGCTCCTCCCCTCTTTTCCCCTCTTGCAGACTCAGTTTAGAAAATGTGCCCGTGGAGCCGGGTGCATTCCTCTGGAGCTCCAGAGAGTTTTCTTCAGACTTTTATTTAGTTTGTTATTTTTAGGCAGCACTGGTCGGCGCCAGTCTGCCTGCGTCGTGGGACTTAGGTTGGGGGGGGACACCGAACCAACTTCCTAAAGAGTTAATGGTTCGTATCCCCGCTGACAGGACATTGAGCTCCTGAGGCGCTGTTTCACATACCCCCAGGGTGTGAGCCCACACCGGCAGCATGCCGCCACCCCTAACAGATGCCGAAGCAGACGCGGTGCGGTGAGTGTTACACCGGTGGGGTCCCGGTTAGCGTGTCCCCGGTGAAAATGGCGGCATAAGGGCGCAGTGATCACCGGGCTGCAGGTTACTGTGCCCGATGCGGACACCACACTGGCGCTGATGTAAAGGGGGCTCTTGCTCTCTTTTTACACTAGAAAACACACTCTTGTCCAGTATAATCAGTAAGAGGGACCGCACACCATTGAAGGGGCGGGGCTTCCTGGAGAGCGGGACCAGAGGCTGAAAGGAGCCATTAGAGCTGCTGCTGACTGCCTGGCTGCACGCTGCTCCTCCACAGAGACCCACTGAATCACCACTGGTACCAGAGGCTAATATAGTGAGGGGGGAGCGCATATACAGCACTAAAAGCTGCTAACACACAAACAATATATATGTAAATACCCAGCACGGCACTGCTCTGTCTGAGGTAGTGTGTGCTGGTTACATTCCTCTCTGTGTCACTCCCTGCTGACTGGCTGGGGCTAGTGTGCTGTTTCACTTTCTGTGTTGTCACTGCACTGTGTGTTTTCATCTAACTCTGAAAGTTCTGCAAAATGTCTGTGAAAAAGACTCATATAACACTAAGTTTACACCTCCGGGGGGCTCCCCCCCTGTGTGCCCAGTGCTCTCTGCCTTCTCAAGGTAGTAGCATGCAGGAACCTAGTGTTCATTCTAGCACCCTGCACCTTTCAAAATCCGTGCAGTTCCTCTTTCCTGCCTGGGGTGTTGCTCTCTGCTCTGGTGCTTCTCAGCACACACTGATCTGTTACTCAGTGCTGTGATACAGACCTGTGTGTACTGAGAAGCACCAGAGCAGGGAGCGACACCCCAGGCAGGAAAGAGGAACTGCACAGGATTTGAAAGGTGCAGGGTGCTAGAATGAACACTAGGAACCTGAGTGGCTAGATTCATTCAAAAACATGATCTTTCTCTGACGTCCTAAGTGGATGCTGGGGACTCCGTCAGGACCATGGGGAATAGCGGCTCCGCAGGAGACAGGGCACAAAAGTAAAAGCTTTAGGATCAGGTGGTGTGCACTGGCTCCTCCCCCTGTGACCCTCCTCCAAGCCTCAGTTAGGTTTTTGTGCCCGGCCGAGAAGGGTGCAATCTAGGTGGCTCTCCTAAAGAGCTGCTTAGAGTAAAAGTTTTGTTAGGTTTTTTATTTTCAGTGAGTCCTGCTGGCAACAGGCACACTGCAACGAGGGACTTAGGGGAGAAGAAGTGAACTCACCTGCGTGCAGGATGGATTGGCTTCTTAGGCTACTGGACACTAGCTCCAGAGGGACGATCACAGGTACAGCCTGGATGGGTCACCGGAGCCGCGCCGCCGACCCCCTTGCAGATGCTGAAGAGAGAAGAGGTCCAGAAATCGGCGGCTGAAGACTTCTCAGTCTTCATGAGGTAGCGCACAACACTGCAGCTGTGCGCCATTGCTCTCAGCACACTTCACACTCCGGTCACTGAGGGTGCAGGGCGCTTGGGGGGGCGCCCTGGGCAGCAATGAAAGTACCTATGCTGGCTAAAAATACATCACATATAGCCCCTGGGGCTATATGGATGTATTTAACCCCTGCCAGGTTGTCAGAAAAACGGGAGAAGAAGCCCGCCGAAAAGGGGGCGGGGCCTATTCTCCTCAGCACACAGCGCCATTTTCCTACACAGCTCCGCTGCTAGGAAGGCTCCCAGGCTCTCCCCTGCACTGCACTACAGAAACAGGGTTAAAACAGAGAGGGGGGGCACTTATTTGGCGATATTATTATATATTAAGATGCTATAAGGGAAAACACTTATATAAGGTTGTCCCTGTATAATATAGCGTTTTGGTGTGTGCTGGCAAACTCTCCCTCTGTCTCCCCAAAGGGCTAGTGGGGTCCTGTCCTCTATCAGAGCATTCCCTGTGTGTGTGCTGTGTGTCGGTACGTGTGTGTCGACATGTATGAGGACGATGTTGGTGAGGAGGCGGAGCAATTGCCTGTAATGGTGATGTCACTCTCTAGGGAGTCGACACCGGAATGGATGGCTTATTTAGGGAATTACGTGATAATGTCAACACGCTGCAAGGTCGGTTGACGACATGAGACGGCCGGCAAACCAATTAGTACCTGTCCAGGCGTCTCAAACACCGTCAGGGGCTTTAAAACGCCCATTTACCTCAGTCGGTCGACACAGACACGGACACTGACTCCAGTGTCGACGGTGAAGAAACAAACGTATTTTCCATTTGGGCCACACGTTACATGTTAAGGGCAATGAAGGAGGTGTTACATATTTCTGATACTACAAGTACCACAAAAGAGGGTATTATGTGGGATGTGAAAAAACTACCTGTAGTTTTTCCTGAATCAGATAAATTAAATGAAGTGTGTGATGATGCGTGGGTTTCCCCCGATAGAAAATTATTGGCGTTATACCCTTTCCCGACAGAAGTTAGGGCGCGTTGGGAAACACCCCTTAGGGTGGATAAGGCGCTCACACGCTTATCAAAACAAGTGGCGTTACCGTCTCCAGATACGGCCGCCCTCAAGGAGCCAGCTGATAGGAGGCTGGAAAATATCCTAAAAAGTATATACACACATACTGGTGTTATACTGCGACCAGCGATCGCCTCAGCCTGGATGTGCAGCGCTGGGGTGGCTTGGTCGGATTCCCTGACTGAAAATATTGATACCCTTGACAGGGACAGTATTTTATTGACTATAGAGCATTTAAAGGATGCATTTCTATATATGCGAGATGCACAGAGGGATATTTGCACTCTGGCATCAAGAGTAAGTGCGATGTCCATATCTGCCAGAAGATGTTTATGGACACGACAGTGGTCAGGTGATGCAGATTCCAAACGGCACATGGAAGTATTGCCGTATAAAGGGGAGGAGTTATTTGGGGTCGGTCCATCGGACCTGGTGGCCACGGCAACAGCTGAAAAATCCACCTTTTTTACCCCAAGTCACATCTCAGCAGAAAAAGACACCGTCTTTTCAGCCTCAGTCCTTTCGTCCCCATAAGGGCAAGCAGGCAAAAGGCCAGTCATATCTGCCCAGGGATAGAGGAAAGGGAAGAAGACTGCAGCAGGCAGCCCATTCCCAGGAACAGAAGCCCTCCACCGCTTTTGCCAAGTCCTCAGCATGACGCTGGGGCCGTACAAGCGGACTCAGGTGCGGTGGGGGGTCGTCTCAAGAGTTTCAGCGCGCAGTGGGCTCACTCGCAAGTGGACCCCTGGATCCTACAAGTAGTATCCCAGGGGTACAGATTGGAAATTCGAGACGTCTCCCCCTCGCAGGTTCCTGAAGTCTGCTTTACCAACGTCTCCCTCCGACAGGGAGGCAGTATTGGAAACAATTCACAAGCTGTATTCCCAGCAGGTGATAATCAAAGTACCCCTCCTACAACAAGGAAAGGGGTATTATTCCACACTATATTGTGGTACTGAAGCCAGACGGCTCGGTGAGACCTATTCTAAATCTGAAATATTTGAACATTTACATACAAAGGTTCAAATCAAGATGGAGTCACTCGGAGCAGTGATAGCGAACCAGGAAGAAGGGGACTATATGGTGTCCCTGGACATCAAGGATGCTTACCTCCATGTCCCAATTTGCCCTTCTCACCAAGGGTACCTCAGGTTCGTGGTACAAAACTGTCACTATCAGTTTCAGACGCTGCCGTTTGGATTGTCCACGGCACCCCGGGTCTTTACCAAGGTAATGGCCGAAATGATGATTCTTCAGGCAATAGCTGTGGACCTTCTGGTAACACCGTGGGTGTACCAGTCGGTGTATGTGTTCCCTCCTCTGCTTCTCATACCTAAGGTACTGAGAATTATAAGACGTAGAGGAGTAAGAACTATACTCGTGGCTCCGGATTGGCCAAGAAGGACTTGGTACCCGGAACTTCAAGAGATGCTCACAGAGGACTCATGGCCTCTGCCGCTAAGAAGGGACTTGCTTCAGCAAGTACCATGTCTGTTCCAAGACTTACCGCGGCTGCGTTTGACGGCATGGCGGTTGAACGCCGGATCCTAAGGGAAAAAGGCATTCCGGAAGAGGTCATTCCTACCCTGGTCAAAGCCAGGAAGGAGGTGACCGCACAACATTATCACCACATGTGGCGAAAATATGTTGCGTGGTGTGAGGCCAGGAAGGCCCCATGAAGAAATTTCAACTCGGTCGATTCCTGCATTTCCTGCAAACAGGAGTGTCTATGGGCCTCAAATTGGGGTCCATTAAGGTTCAAATTTCGGCCCTGTCGATTTTCTTCCAGAAAGAATTGGCTTCAGTTCCTGAAGTCCAGAAGTTTGTCAAGGGAGTACTGCATATACAACCCCCTTTTGTGCCTCCAGTGGCACTGTGGGATCTCAACGTAGTTCTGGGATTCCTCAAATCACATTGGTTTAAACCGCTCAAATCTGTGGATTTGAAATATCTCACATGGAAAGTGACCATGATGTTGGCCCTGGCCTCGGCCAGGCGAGTGTCAGAATTGGCGGCTTTGTCTCACAAAAGCCCATATCTGATTGTCCATTCGGACAGGGCAGAGCTGCGGACTCGTCCCCAGTTTCTCCCTAAGGTGGTGTCAGCGTTTCACCTGAACCAGCTTATTGTGGTACCTGCGGCTACTAGGGACTTGGAGGACTCCAAGTTGCTAGATGTTGTCAGGGCCCTGAAAATATAGGTTTCCAGGACGGCTGGAGTCAGGAAAACTGACTTGCTGTTATCCTGTATGCACCCAACAAACTGGGTGCTCTTGCTTCTAAGCAGACGATTGCTAGTTGGATGTGTAGTACAATTCAGCTTGCACATTCTGTGGCAGGCCTGCCACAGCCAAAATATGTAAATGCCCATTCCACAAGGAAGGTGGGCTCATCTTGGGCGGCTGCCCGAGGTGTCTCGGCTTTACAACTTTGCCAAGCTGCTACTTGGTCAGGGGCACACCCTGGCTGAGGAGGACCTGGAGTTCTCTCACTCGGTGCTGCAGAGTCATCCGCACTCTCCCGCCCGTTTGGGAGCTTTGGTATAATCCCCATGGTCCTGACGGAGTCCCCAGCATCCACTTAGGACGTCAGAGAAAATAAGAATTTACTTACCGATAATTCTATTTCTCGTAGTCCGTAGTGGATGCTGGGCGCCCATCCCAAGTGCGGATTGTCTGCAATACTTGTACATAGTTATTGTTACAAAAATCGGGTTATTATTGTTGTGAGCCATCTTTTCAGAGGCTCCGCTGTTATCATGCTGTTAACTGGGTTCAGATCACAGGTTGTACAGTGTGATTGGTGTGGCTGGTATGAGTCTTACCCGGGATTCAAAATCCTTCCTTATTGTGTACGCTCGTCCGGGCACAGTATCCTAACTGAGGCTTGGAGGAGGGTCATAGGGGGAGGAGCCAGTGCACACCACCTGATCCTAAAGCTTTTACTTTTGTGCCCTGTCTCCTGCGGAGCCGCTATTCCCCATGGTCCTGACGGAGTCCCCAGCATCCACTACGGACTACGAGAAATAGAATTATCGGTAAGTAAATTCTTATTTTAAGCTACTGCCAGACAGGAAAGACAAACCCTTAAGCAGTCTGTAGATGATTTTTTGCTTAAGGCTCAGGATCACAGACAGGCTCCTCAGCCCCCTCTGTTGGTCTCTCATAAACGCACGCTTCCACAGGTGCTCCAGTCTGACTCTGAGTCTGAACTAATGGAGCAGGATGAAGGGGAGCTGGAAGGAGACGATGATAATTCTCTGTCTCCAGGGGTTGAGGCTTTAATGTATGCTATTAGGGATGTCCTCAACATACCAGACAAGGACGTGGAGCCAGAGGAGGAATTATATTTCTCTAACGTCCTAGTGGATGCTGGGGACTCCGTAAGGACCATGGGGAATAGACGGGCTCCGCAGGAGACAGGGCACTTTAAGAAAGAATTAGGAATACTGGTGTGCACTGGCTCCTCCCTCTATGTCGCTCCTCCAGACCTCAGTTGGAATCTGTGCCCGGACGAGCTGGGTGCACTTTAGTGAGCTCTCCTGAGCTTGCTGATAAGAAAGTATTTTGTTAGGATTTTTTATTTTCAGAGAGATCTGCTGGCAACAGACTCTCTGCTACGTGGGACTGAGGGGAGAGAAGCAGACCTACTAACTGCGGATAGGTCATGCTTCTTAGGCTACTGGACACCATTAGCTCCAGAGGGATCGAACACAGGAACGCACCCTTGGTCGTCCGATCCTAGAGCCGCGCCGCCGCCCCCCTCGCAGAGCCAGAGGCCGGCGTGAGAAGCAAGAAGACTTCGAAAGCGGCGGCAGAAGACTCCAGTCTTCATATGAGGTAGCGCACAGCACTGCAGCTGTGCGCCATTGCTCCCACATTAAACCCGCACACTCCGGTCACTGTAGGGTGCAGGGCGCAGGGGGGGGGGGGGGCGCCCTGGGCAGCAATTAAGTACCTCTTGGCATAAAAGAGCATATATACAGTTGGGCACTGTATATATGCATGAGCCCCCGCCATTATTTTACACAAAATCGCGGGACAGAAGCCCACCGCTGAGGGGGCGGGGCTTCTTCCTCAGCACTCACCAGCGCCATTTTCTCTCCACAGCTCCGCTGAGAGGAAGCTCCCCAGGCTCTCCCCTGCAGAAGCACGATAGAAGAGGGTGAAAAAGAGAGGGGGGGCACATAAATTTGGCGTAAAAACAATGTATACAGCAGCTACTGGGTTAACACTAAGTTACTGTGTGATTCCTGGGTCATATAGCGCTGGGGTGTGTGCTGGCATACTCTCTCTCTGTCTCTCCAAAGGGCCTTGTGGGGGAACTGTCTTCAAATAGAGCATCCCCTGTGTGTGTGGTGTGTCGGTACGTGTGTGTCGACATGTCTGAGGTAAAAGGCTCCCCTAAGGAGGAGATGGAGCTAATATGTGTGTGAGAGGGTGTCTCCGTCGACAACGCCGACACCTGTTTAGATATGTGTAAGTGCTAAGGTGAATTTATTGCACAAAAGAGTAGAGAACAGACAGGAAATCTACCCATGTCTGTCCCTATAGCGCAGAGACCTTCAGAGTCTCACAATGCTCACTATCCAAAATAATAGACACTGGTATCGACACAGAGTTTGACTCCTGTGTCGACTACGATAATGCAAAGTTACAGCCAAAATGGCAGAAAAGTATTCAATATATGATTATTGTAATAAAGATGATTTGCATATCACTGATGACTCATCTGTCCCTGACACAAGGGTACACATTTTAAGGGGAAGAAAGCTGAGGTAAATTTCCCTCCTCTCATGAGGAAAAAGAGCGGGAATCTCCAGACAAGAGACTGCAGCTTCCCACAAAGAATTCTCAGGCAGCTTCCTTTCCCCACTAGGGCCAGGATGTGATGGGAATCTTCCCCTAGGGTGTCACGTTTGCCTAAAAGGTAGCCCTAGCTATTCTCAGGGATCCTGCAGATAGCGTGCACATTTTGGTACACTACTCAGACCGGCGATTGTGTCGGCATGGGTTTATTAGCGCTGTGGCGGCGTGGACAGGTACCTTATCAGCAGAAATTGAGACCCTAGTATGTATATATATATATATATATATATATGTATATATAGAGATATATATATATATATATATATATATATTTCTCTGACGTCCTAGTGGATGCTGGGAACTCCGAAAGGACCATGGGGAATAGCGGCTCCGCAGGAGACTGGGCACAAAAGTAAAAGCTTTAGGACTAGCTGGTGTGCACTGGCTCCTCCCCCTATGACCCTCCTCCAAGCCTCAGTTAGATTTTTGTGCCCGAACGAGAAGGGTGCAATCTAGGTGGCTCTCCTGAGCTGCTTAGAGTAAAAGTTTAAATTAGGTTTTTTATTTTCAGTGAGTCCTGCTGGCAACAGGCTCACTGCATCGAGGGACTAAGGGGAGAAGAAGCGAACTCACCTGCGTGCAGAGTGGATTGGGCTTCTTAGGCTACTGGACATTAGCTCCAGAGGGACGATCACAGGCCCAGCCATGGATGGGTCCCAGAGCCGCGCCGCCGTCCCCCTTACAGAGCCAGAAGAGCAGAAGAGGTCCGGAAAATCGGCGGCAGAAGACGTCCTGTCTTCAACAAGGTAGCGCACAGCACTGCAGCTGTGCGCCATTGCTCTCAGCACACTTCACACTCCGGTCACTGAGGGTGCAGGGCGCTGGGGGGGGGCACCCTGAGACGCAATAAAAATACCTTAGATGGCAAAAAATACATCACATATAGCTCCTGGGCTATATGGATGCATTTAACCCCTGCCAGAATACATAGAAAAACGGGAGATAAGGCCGCCGATAAGGGGGCGGAGCCTATCTCCTCAGCACACTGGCGCCATTTTCCCTCACAGCTCCGTTGGAGGGAAGCTCCCTGGCTCTCCCCTGCAGTCACTACACTACAGAAAGGGTTAAAAAAGAGAGGGGGGGCACTAATTACGCGCAGTATTAAAGATACAGCAGCTATAAGGGGAAAAACACTTATATAAGGTTATCCCTGTATATATATAGCGCTCTGGTGTGTGCTGGCAAACTCTCCCTCTGTCTCCCCAAAGGGCTAGTGGGGTCCTGTCCTCTATCAGAGCATTCCCTGTGTGTGTGCTGTATGTCGGTACGTTTGTGTCGACATGTATGAGGAGAAAAATGATGTGGAGACGGAGCAGATTGCCTGTAATAGTGATGTCACCCCCTAGGGGGTCGACACCTGAGTGGATGAACTGTTGGAAGGAATTACGTGACAGTGTCAGCTCTGTATAAAAGACAGTGGTTGACATGAGACAGCCGGCTACTCAGCTTGTGCCTGTCCAGACGTCTCATAGGCCGTCAGGGGCTCTAAAGCGCCCGTTACCTCAGATGGCAGATATAGACGCCGACACGGATACTGACTCCAGTGTCGACGGTGAAGAGACAAATGTGACTTCCAGTAGGGCCACACGTTACATGATTGAGGCAATGAAAAATGTTTTACACATTTCTGATAATACGAGTACCACCAAAAAGGGGTATTATGTTCGGTGAGGAAAAACTACCTGTAGTTTTCCTGAATCTGAGAAATTAAATGAGGTGTGTGATGATGCGTGGGTTTCCCCCGATAACAACTGATAATTTCTAAAATGTTATTGGCATTATATCCTTTCCCGCCAGAGGTTAGGGTGCGTTGGGAAACACCCCCTAGGGTGGATAAAGCGCTCACACGCTTGTAAGGGCTCTACCCTCTCCTGAGATGGCCGCCCTTAAGGATCCTGCTGATAGAAAGCAGGAGGGTATCCTAAAATGTATTTACACACATACTGGTGTTATACTGCGACCAGCAATCGCCTCAGCCTGGATGTGCAGTGCTGGGTTGGCGTGGTCGGATTCCCTGACTGAAAATATTGATACCCTAGATAGGGACAGTATATTTTTGCCTATAGAGCATTTAAAAGATGCATTTCTATATATGCGTGATGCACAGCGGAATATTTGCCGACTGGCATCAAGTCTAAGTGCGTCGTCCATTTCTACCAGTAGAGGGTTATGGACACGACAGTGGTCAGGTGATGCGGATTTCAAACGGCATTTGGAAGTATTGCCTTATTAAGGGGAGGAGTTATTTGGGGTCGGTCTTTCAGACCTGGTGGCCACGGCAACAGCTGGGAAATCCACGTTTGTACCCCAGGTCGCCTCTCAACATGAGAAGACGCCGTATTATCAGGCGCAGTCTTTTCGTGGACAAGCGGGCAAAAGGTTCCTCATTTCTGCCCCGTGACAGAGGGAGAGGAAAAAGGCTGCAGAAATCAGCCAGTTCCCAGGAACAGAAACCCTCTCCCGCCTCTGCCAAGCCCTCAGTATGACGCTGGGGCTTTACAAGCAGAATCAGGCACGGTGGGGGGCCCGTCTCAATGAATTTCAGCGCGCAGTGGGCTCACTCGCAAGTAGACCCCTGGATCCTTCAGGTGATATCTCAGGGGTACAAATTGGAATTCGAGACGTCTCCCCCTCGCCGTTTCCTAAAGTCGGCTTTACCGATGTCTCCTTCTGACAGGGAGACAGTTTTGGAAGCCATTCACAAGCTGTATTCCCAGCAGGTGATAATCAAGGTACCCCTCCTGCAACAGGGAACGGGGTATTATTCCACACTGTTGTGGTACCGAAGCCGGACGGCTCGGTGAGACCGATTCTAAATCTAAAATCTTTGAACACTTACATACAGAGGTTCAAATTCAAGATTGAGTCACTCAGAGCAGTGATTGCGAACCTGGAAGAAGGGGACTACATGATGTCTCGGGACATCAAGGATGCTTACCTTCATGTCCAAATTTACCCTTCTCACCAAGGGTACCTCAGGTTTATGGTACAGAACTGTCACTATCAGTTCAGACGCTGCCGTATGGATGGTCCACGGCACCCCGGGTCTTTACCAAGGTAATGGCCGAAATGATGATATTCCTTCGAAGGAAGGGAATTTTAGTTATCCCTTACTTGGACGATTCCCTGATAAGGGTAAGATCCAGGGAACAGTTGGAGGTCGGTGTAGCACTATCTCAGGTAGTGTTGCGGCAGCACGATTGGATTCTCAATATTCCAAAATCGCAGCTGGTTCCGACGACTCGTCTTCTGTTCCTAGGGATGATCCTGGACACAGTCCAGAAAAAGGTGTTTCTCCCGGAGGAGAAAGCCAGGGAGTTATCCGAGCTAGTCAGGAACCTCCTAAAACCGAGCCAAGTCTCAGTGCATCAATGCACAAGGGTTCTGGGTAAAATGGTGGCTTCCTACGAAGCAATCCCATTCGGCAGATTCCACGCAAGAACTTTCCAGTGGGACCTGCTGGACAAATGGTCCGGGTCGCATCTTCAGATGCATCAGCGGATAACCCTGTCACCAAGAACAAGGGTGTCCCTCCTGTGGTGGTTGCAGAGTGCTCATCTTCTAGAGGGCCGCAGATTCGGCATTCAGGACTGGGTCCTGGTGACCACGGATGCCAGCCTGCGAGGCTGGGGAGCAGTCACACAGGGAAGAAATTTCCAGGGCTTATGGTCAAGCCTGGAGACATCACTTCACATAAATATCCTGAAGCTAAGGGCCATTTACAATGCTCTAAGCTTAGCAAGACCTCTGCTTCAAGGTCAGCCGGTGTTGATCCAGTCGGACAACATCACGGCAGTCACCCACGTAAACAGACAGGGTGGCACAAGAAGCAGGAGGGCAATGGCAGAAGCTGCAAGGATTCTTCGCTGGGCGGAAAATCATGTGATAGCACTGTCAGCAATTCCGGGAGTGGACAACTGGGAAGCAGACTTCCTCAGCAGACACGACATCCACCCGGGAGAGTGGGGACTTCACCCAGAAGTCTTCCACATGATTATAAACCGTTGGGAAAAACTCGACAGGTATTGCGCCAGGTCAAGGGACCCTCAGGCAATAGCTGTAGACGCTCTGGTAACACCGTGGGTGTACCAGTCAGTGTATGTGTTCCCTCATCTGCCTCTCATACCCAAGGTACTGAGATTGATAAGATGGAGAGGAGTAAGCACTATATTCGTGGCTCCGGATTGGCCAAGAAGGACTTGGTAACCGGAACTTCAAAAGATGCTCACGGAGGATCCGTGGCCTCTACCTCTAAGAAGGGACCTGCTTCAGCAAGGACCCTGTCTGTTCCAAGACTTACCGCGACTGCGTTTGACGGCATGGCGGTTGAACGCCGGATCCTGAAGGGAAAAAGGCATTCCGGATGAGGTCATCCCTATCCTGATCAAAGCCAGGAAGGATGTAACCGCAAAACATTATCACCGCAATTCGCGAAAATATGTTGCGTAGTGCGAGGCCAGTAAGGCCCGACGGAGGAAATTCAACTGGGTCGATTCCTACATTTCCTGCAAACAGGAGTGTCTATGGGCCTGAAATTGGGGTCCATTAAGGTTCAAATTTCGGCCCTGTCAATTTTCTTCCAAAAAGAACTAGCTTCAGTCCCTGAAGTTCAGACGTTGTAAAAGGAGTACTGCATATACAGCCTCCTTTTGTGCCTCCAGTGGCACCTTGGGATCTCAATGTAGTTTTTGGGTTCCAAAAAGTCACATTGGTTTGAACCACTTAAATCTGTGGAGTTAAAATATCTCACATGGAAAGTGGTCATGCTGTTGGCCCTGGCCTGGGCCAGGCGCGTGTCAGAATTGTCGGCTTTATCCTGTAAAAGCCCTTATCTGATTTTCCATTCGGACAGGGCGGAATTGAGGACTCGTCCTCAGTTTCTCCCTAAGGTGGTTTCAGCGTTTCACCTGAACCAACCTATTGTGGTGCCTGCGGCTACTAGGGACTTGGAGGACTCCAAGTTGCTAGACTTTGTCAGGGCCCTGAAAATATATGTTTCCAGGACGGCTGGAGTCAGAAAATCTGACTCGCTGTTTATCCTGTATGCACCCAACAAGCTGGGTGCTCCTGCTTCTAAGCAGACTATTGCTCGTTGGATTTGTAGTACAATTCAGCTTGCACATTCTGTGGCAGGCCTGCCACAGCCAAAAATCTGTAAATGCCCACTCCACAAGGAAGATGGGCTCATCTTGGGCGGCTGCCCGAGGGGTCTCGGCTTTACAACTTTGCCGAGCAGCTACTTGGTCAGGAGCAAATACGTTTGTAAAATTCTACAAAATTGATACCCTGGCTGAGGAGGACCTGGAGTTCTCTCAATTGGTGCTGCAGAGTCATCCGCACTCTCCCGCCCGTTTGGGAGCTTTGGTATAATCCCCATGGTCCTTTCGGAGTTCCCAGCATCCACTAGGACGTCAGAGAAAATAAGAATTTACTTACCGATAATTCTATTTCTCATAGTCCGTAGTGGATGCTGGGCGCCCATCCCAAGTGCGGATTGTCTGCAATACTTGTACATAGTTACAAAAATCGGGTTATTATTGTTGTGAGCCATCTTTTCAGAGGCTCCTCTGTTATCATGCTGTTAACTGGGTTCAGATCACAGGTTGTACGGTGTGATTGGTGTGGCTGGTATGAGTCTTACCCGGGATTCAAAATCCTTCCTTATTGTGTACGCTCGTCCGGGCACCGTATCCTAACTGAGGCTTGGAGGAGGGTCATAGGGGGAGGAGCCAGTGCACACCAGCTAGTCCTAAAGCTTTTACTTTTGTGCCCAGTCTCCTGCGGAGCCGCTATTCCCCATGGTCCTTTCGGAGTTCCCAGCATCCACTACGGACTATGAGAAATAGAATTATCGGTAAGTAAATTCTTATTATTAAAGATGCTGTCTTAAGAGATATATATCATAAAACATGCCCAAAGAGACATGAGTATACCGGGTCCTAGAGGCAAAGCTATGTCGATTTCTGATTGACGTATCCTGTAGAATATGCAATGGACAGATGATGCCAACTTAAGTGGCATATGGAAGGCTGAGGATTGTGTGGAGAAGGGTTCTCGGATCTGGTCTCTACAGCTATAGCTGGTAATTCTGATATTTTGCCTTATATTCCTGCACAGCCTAGGAAAGCACGTCATTATCAAATGCAGCCTTTCGTACAAAGAAACAAGAAAGTCCGAGGTGCGTCCTTCCTTGCCAGAGGCGGGGGGCAGAGGAAACCAGCTGCACAACACAGCTAGTTCCCAGGAACAGAAGTCCTCCCCGGCCTCTACGAAAATCCACTGCATGTCGCTGGGGCTCCACAGGCGGAGTTAGGCCCGGTGGGGGCACGCTTTCGTAAGTTCAGCCACAAGTGGGTTCACTCCCTGTTAGATCCCTGGGCAATAGATATTGTGTCTCAGGGATACAAGCTGGACTTTGAGAAGACTCCTCCTCTCTGCCGGCCCTGCCGCCTCCCCCCCCCCCCCCCCCCCGAGAGGGAAACAGGGTTAACTGCAATTCACAAATTGTATCTTCAACAGGTGGTGGTCAAGGTTCCCCTCCTTCAACAAGGAGGGGAGGTATTATTCGACCATGTTGTAGTCCCGAAACCAGATGGTTTGGTCAGACCCATATGGAATTTAAAATCCCTGAACGTATACTTGAAAAGTTCAAGTGCAAGATGGAATCGCTCAGAGCGGTCATCGCAAGGGAGGGGGATTTTATGGTGTCTCTGGACATAAAGGATGCTTACCTGCATGTCCCCATTTATCCACCTCATCAGGAGTACCTCAGATTTGTGGTACAGGACTGTCATTACCAATTCCAGATGTTGCCGTTTGGTCTGTCCACGGCACCGAGAATATTTACCAAGGTAATGGCAGAAATGATGGTGCTTCTGCGAAAGCAAGGAGTTACAATTATCCCATACTTGGACGATCTCCTCATAAAGGCGAGGTCCAGAGAGCAGTTGCTGATCAGCGTAGCACACTCTCGGGAAGTGTTGCAACAGCACGGCTGGATTCTGAATATTCCAAAGTCGCAGCTGATTCCTACGACGCGTCTGCCCTTCCTGGGCATGATTCTGGACACAGACCAGAAGAAGGTTTTTCTCCCGGCGGAGAAGGCTCAGGAGCTCGTGACTCTGGTCAGAGACCTCTTGAAACCAAAACAGGTGTCGGTGCATCAATGCACGCGAGTCCTGGGAAAGATGGTGGCGTCATACGAAGCCATTCCCTTCGGCAGGTTCCATGCGAGGACCTTTCAGTGGGATCTGTTGGACAAGTGGTCCGGATTGCATCTTCAGATGCAGCGGCTGATCACCCTATCCCCCAGGGCCAGGGTGTCTCTTCTGTAATGGCTGCAGAGTGCTCACCTTCTCGAGGGTCGCAGGTTCGGCATTCAGGACTGGGTCCTGGTGACCACGGATGCAAGCCTCCGAGGGTGGGGAGCAGTCACACAGGGAAGAAATTTCCAGGGTCTGTGGTCAAGTCAGGAGACTTGTCTGCACATCAATATCCTGGAACTAAGGGCCATATACAACGCCCTAAGTCAAGCGGAGCCTCTGCTTCGCAACCAACCGGTGCTGATTCAGTCAGACAACATCACCGCAGTGGCTCATGTAAACCGCCAAGGCGGCACAAGGAGCAGGGTGGCGATGGCGAGAGAAGCCACCAGAATTCTTCGCTAGGCGGAGAATCACGTAAAAGCACTGTCAGCAGTGTTCATTCCGAGAGAGGACAACTGGGAAGCAGACATCCTCAGCAGGCACGACCTCCACCCGGGAGAGTGGGGACTTCATCAAGAAGTCTTCACACAGATTACAAGTCGTTGGGAACTGCCACAGGTGGACATGATGGCATCCCGCCTCAACAAAAAGCTACAAATGTATTGCGCCAGGTCAAGAGACCCTCAGGCGATAGCTGTGGACGCACTAGTGACACAGTGGGTGTTCCAGTCGGTTTATGTGTTTCCTCCTCTTCCTCTCATACCCAAGGTGCTGAGAATCGTAAGAAAAAGAGGAGTGAGAACAATACTCATTGTTCCGGATTGGCCAAGAAGAACTTGGTATCCGGAACTGCAAGAAATGCTCACAGAGGACCCATGGCCTCTGCCTCTCAGACAGGATCGGTTGCAACAGGGGCCCTGTCTGTTCCAAGACTTACCCCGGCTGCGTTTGACGGCATGGCGGTTGAACGCCGGATCCTAGCAGAAAAAGGTATTCCGGATGAGGCTATTCCTACGCTGATAAAGGCTAGGAAGGACGTGACGGCTAAACATTATCACCGTATATGGTGAAAATATGTTGCTTGGTGTGAGGCCAGGAATGCCCCTACAGAGGAATTCCAGCTGGGCCGTTTCCTTCACTTCCTACAGTCGGGAGTGACTTTGGGCTTAAAATTGGGGTCCATTAAGGTCCAGATTTCAGCCCTATCCATTTTCTTTCAAAAGGAACTGGCTTCTCTTCCTGAAGTTCAGACATTTGTAAAGGGAGTGCTGCATATTCAGCCCCCTTTTGTGCCACCAGTGGCACCTTGGGATCTTAACGTGGTGTTGAGTTTCCTGAAATCACACTGGTTTGAGCCACTTAAAGCCGTGGAGTTAAAATATCTCACGTGGAAGGTGGTCATGCTATTGGCCTTAGCTTCGGCTAGGCGTGTGTCAGAATTTGCGGCTTTGTCACATAACAGCCCCTATCTGGTTTTCCATATGGACAGGGCAGAATTACGGACTCGTCCGCAATTTCTGCCAAAAGTGGTGTCATCTTTTCATTTGAACCAACCTATTGTGGTGCCTGCGGCTACTCGTGATTCGGAGGATGCCAAGTTACTAGATGTAGTCAGGGCTTTGAAGGTTTATGTAGCCAGAACGGCTGGAGTCAGGAAAACTGAGTCGCTGTTTATCCTGTATGCATCCAACAAGCTGGGTGCTCCTGCTTCAAAGCAAACTATTGCTCGCTGGATCTGTAACACGATTCAGCAGGCTCATTCTGCGGCTGGATTGCCGCCTCCAAAATCAGAAAGCCCATTCCACAAGGAAGGTGGGCTCTTCTTGGGCGGCTGCCCGAGGGGTCTCGGTATTACAGCTTTGCCGAGCAGCTACTTGGTCGGGTTCAAACACTTTTGCAAAGTTCTACAAGTTTGATACCCTGGCTGAGGAGGACCTTGTGTTTGCTCATTCAGTGCTGCAGAGTCATCCGCACTCTCCCGCCCGTTTGGGAGCTTTGGTATAATCCCCATGGTCCTTACGGAGTCCCCAGCATCCACTAGGACGTTAGAGAAAATAAGATTTTACTTACCGGTAATTCTATTTCTCGTAGTCCGTAGTGGATGCTGGGCGCCCGTCCCAAGTGCGGACTTCTTCTGCAATACTTGTATATAGTTATTGCTTACATAAGGGTTATGTTATGGTGCATCAGGTTGGTCTGAGGCTCAGTTGTTGTTTATACTGTTAACTGGGTAAGTTTATCACAAGTTATACGGTGTGATTGGTGTGGCTGGTATGAGTCTTACCCTGGATTCCAAAATCCTTTCCTTGTACTGTCAGCTCTTCCGGGCACAGTTTCCTTAACTGAGGTCTGGAGGAGGGACATAGAGGGAGGAGCCAGTGCACACCAGTAGTCCTAATTCTTTCTTAAAGTGCCCTGTCTCCTGCGGAGCCCGTCTATTCCCCATGGTCCTTACGGAGTCCCCAGCATCCACTACGGACTACGAGAAATAGATTTACCGGTAAGTAAAATCTTATTTTTAATGTAAAACCCAAATCCTCTGCCACGTTTCCTGTCTCTAATGAATTGGATACCCTTGCTAGAGGAGCATGGGTTAATCCTGATAAAAAGTTTCAAACCCCTAAATGCTTATTGAATTCCTTTTCTTTCCCTCTCGAGGAAGGAAAGTGTGGGAACATCCCCCGTCTGTAGACTCCTCTGTATCCAGGTTGTCACGTAAAATTGTACTGCCTGTACCTGGGCTATCTGTCTCAAAGACCCAGCTGACCGCAAAATTGAGACTACACTCAAGTCAATTTATTCTGCAGTAGGAGTGGCACAAAGGCCCACTATAGTTTGCCGCTGGATCTCCAGAGCCATGGTCAATTGGTTTGAGAATATTATAAGGGTTTTGACACTCTGCCTCAAGATTAGATTATGACGCTTCTGCATCATATACAAGATGCTGCAGATTTTATGTGTGAGGTTGTTAAGGAATTATGTCTCATCAATGGCCGTACTACGGCTATGGCTGTTTCGGGCTGCAGGGCTCTATGGCTGCGACAATGGTCAGCGGATGCTGACTCAAAGAAAGGGGTGGAATATCTTCCCTTTACAGGGGATGCCTTGTTTGGGGAAGAACTGAATAACTGGATCTCCCAGGAAACAGCGGGTAAGTCTACATATCTACCATCCACTGTGCCTGCTGCTAGACGTCCCTACACTGGGCCTTCTCTGTAGTCCTTTCGTGCGGCCATATTCAGAGGCAGATCCAGAGGTGCCTCAAATGCTGCTAGAGGAAATTGCAGTAAGTCCCGTAGATCAGCGGTTGCTTGATCCCTGGATCAGGCCTCTGGATCCTCCTCCACTAAGTCCTCCGCATGACGGTTGGCCTCAGCAGCAAGGCAACTTTCAGGTAGGTGCTCGCCTTCATCACTTCACCCACGTGTGGGCACAGTCCTGTAGGGATCCTTGGGTGAGGGACCTCATATCCCAGGATTACCGATTAGAATTTCAAGCACCACCTCCGCACAGATTCTTCAAGTTAAGCTTGCGAGCTTTACCCGCAGTAAAAGTTACCTTGCAAGAAGCCATCCAGAAACTTTTACAGACGGGAGTCGTGGTTCCAGTACCTCCTCTGTAATGCAGACTCCAGTCTTTTTGTCATGCCAAAACCAGACGGTTCGGTGTGGCCCATCCTGAATCTGAAGGTTGTGAACCCTTATCTGCGGGTTTTCAAATTCAAGCTGGAATCCCTGCGGACAGTGGTGTCCGGTCTAGAGGAGGGGGAATTCCTTGTGTCACTAGACGTCAAGGATGCTTATCTCCTCATCAGTCTTACCTCAGGTTCACCATCTTAAACAGCCACTTCCAGTTTCAGGGCTTACCCTTTGGTCTCTCCACAGCACCACGGGTCTTCACAAAGGTCATGGTGGAGATGATGCTGCAACTGGGCAAAATGGGTGTCAACATTGTCCCTTACTTGGATGATATCCTGATGAAAGCAATGTCCAGGGAACGTCTGCTGCAAAGCATCGACCTGACAACCCGCCTGCTAACGAATCATGGATGGATTCTGAATTTTCGGAAATCTGATTTGGAACCGTCCCAATATCTGCTGTTCCTGGGAATTATACTGTATCTCAGAAGGTGTTCCTTCTTTTGGACAAGGCGTTAGCGCTCCAAGTTATGGTGCGCTCAGTACTCCGACCCCGCAGGGTCTCATTCAATACATCTTTGCATAAGTTTGCTGGGCAAGATGGTGGCCGCTTACGAAGCAGTCCAATATGGCAGGTTTTATGCCCGGCCTTTTCAACTGGATTTGCTGGACAAATGGTCAGGGTCTCATCTGCACATGCATCGGATGGTGACCTTATCCCCGAAGGCGCGGATTTCTCTGTTATGGTAGCTACATGTTCCTCACCTGATGGAAGGCCAGAGTTTCAGTACCCACTCGTGGACGCTACTGACGACGGATGCCAGCCTCTGGGGTTGGGGGTCTGTGACGCAAGGAACCCAGTTCCAGGGGAGGTGGTCAAGCCAGGAATTGGTACTACCAATAAATGTCCTGGAATCTCAGGGCGATTTACAATGCTCTTCTCCAAGCGTCCTATCTCCTTCGGGGTCAAGCTATCCAAGTTCAGTCAGACAACGCCACGGCAGTGACATTCATAAACCGACAAGGGGGAACAAGAAGCAAGGCAGCAATGCGAGAGGTGTCAAAAATACTCCTCTGGACGGAAGCCAACACAAGGGCCATCTCAGCCATATTCATTCCCGTCGTGAACAACTTGGAGGCGGACTTCCTCAGCAGGCACGACCTCCATCCGGGGGAATGGGGCCTTCATCCTCAGGTGTTTCATCAGTTGATTCGCCGGTGGGGTTGTCCGCAGATAGATCTGATGGCTTCACGCCTGAACAAAAAGCTACGCCGTTACCGTTCCAGAACGAAGGATCCCCAGGCGGTAGCAGTGTTTCCTCCAATCCCGCTTATTCCAAGGGTTCTAAAAAGACTCAAAAGGAAAAGCGTTCAGGCAATTCTCGATTGGCCTCGACGGCCTGGTACACAGACCTCGAGACCACGTCCCTGGAGGAACCCTGGCCTCTGCCGCTTCAACAAGATCTTCAGCAAGGGCTGTTCGTCTATCCAAACTTACAGCTGCTACGTTTGATGGCTTGAAAGTTGAGAGGGAAATTTTAGCCAGAAAGGGCCTTCCCTCCAAGGTTATTTCCACTATGGTACAGGCTCGGAAGATGGTTACGTCAAAACACTACCACCGTATCTGGAATAAATATGTTTCTTGGTGTGAGGGTAGAAAGGTTTCTCCCGCGGAAATTTCGAATTGGTCGTTTTCTCCTATTCCCTCAAGCAGGTGTGGATATGGGCCTACGATTGGGCTCCATTAAAGTGCAGATTTTGGCGCTCTCGATTTTCTTTCAGAAACAACTTGCGTTGTTGCCGTAGGTGCAGACTTTCCTGAAAGGGGTTCTTCATATGCAACCGCCTTTCGTCCCTCCCACGGCTCCATGGAATCTCAATGTGGTTTTGTCCTTTCTTCAATCGGATTGGTTTGAACCTTTACAAAAGATGGAATTGAAGTTTCTCACTTGGAAGACTGTCATGTTGCTGGCATTGGCGTCTGCACGGCGTGTCTCTGAATTGGGGGCCTTTTCCTGTAAGAGCCCATACTTGATTTTTCATGTGGACAGGGCTGAACTCAGAACCCGACCTTAGTTTTTGCCTAAGGTGGTGTCAGCTTTTCACGTGAATCAGCCCATTGTGGTTCCGGTGTTGGCTGACGCTTCCGTTGGTCCTGAGTCCTTGGATGTGGTCAGGGCTCTGAAGTGTCAAGAGGACAACTCGTCATCGGAAATCTGACTCTCTGTTTGTCCTTTATGATGCCAACAAGATTGGTCGGCCTGCTTCTAAGCAATCTATTGCTCGCTAGCTCAAGTTGACAATTTAACAGGCCTATACTTCGGCAGCTCTTCCTGGGCGGCTGCCCGCGGGGTGTCTCGGCCTTGCAGTTGTGGCGAGCTGCTACTTGGTCTGGTTCGAACACTTTTGTGAAATGCTATCGGTTCGACACCTTGGCCAAGGATGACCTTCAGTTTGGTCAGGCGGTTTTACAGGGTCTCAGCATTCCCCCACCCATTTTGGGAGCTTTGGGCCTTCCCCACGGTACTAAAGTACATTCCCCAGTATCCACTAGGATGTTACAGAAAATAGGAATTTTAATACCTACCGGTAATTTCTTTCCTCGTAGTCAGTAGTGGATACCGGGCTCGCGCCTCAGTGCTTCGTATCCTGCTTACTACCTGTGTTTTGGTTGGCCCGCTGTTGCGGTCCCTTGGCTTTGTTGGGTTAGCATTGTTATCCTTGTTGTTCTGGACGTTGCTACCCTCTGTTCCGGTTACTCTCCTTTGTTGATTATGGTTGTGTGTTGGCTTGTTGTCTCACCGCTGTTGTATATGTTTCCTTCTCTCATGTTATGTCCGTCTCCTCGAGCACAGTTTTCCTAGACTAAGTCTGGTGGGAGGGGCATAGATGGGAGGAGCCAGCACACACATACACACACTAAAGGTTTTAAAGTGCCAGGCTCCAGTGGACCCGATCTATACCCCATGGTACTAAAGTGCAAGACCCCAGTATCCACTGCGGACTAGGGGGGTCATTCCGACCTGATCGTAAATTTAGCACAGCTACGATCAGTCACACTGACGTGCGGGGGGACGCCCCACACAGGGCTAGTCCACCCCGCATGTCAGGCCCGACCCCCGCATCGCACAGCGGCGATGCTTTTGTACTTGAAGAGTAACTCCCGGCCAGCGCAGTTCCTGCGGCTGGCCGGGAGTTACTCGTCGCTGTCCTGGGTCACAGCGGCTGCATGTGACGTCACGCAGCCGCTGTGGCACTCCCCCCACAAGGTCCGGCCACGCCTGTGTTGGCCGGACCGCGCCCACAATACGGAGGTCAAACGCCACCGTGTCGCCCCCCCCCCGCACAGCGACCGTCTCTGCCTGTCAATCAGGCAGAGGCGAACGCTAGGTAACGACAGCCGTCGGCTGTCAGCCATGCGCCTGCGGTGTCGGCGCATGCGCAGTTCTGACCTGATCGCTGCGCTGCGAAGAACTGCAGCGAGCGATCAGGTCAGAGTGACCCCCTAGGAGAAAAGGCGTTACCGGTAGGTATTAAATTCCAATTTTTTTTCCGCTTTACTCCCACCTCAGAATCAGCCCCATTGTCTGTATACACATAATAGTGGGGTGGAGGTGACAGCGCTGGAAATTGTGTTAGTACTAGGTGGGTATCTAGTAGCGCTGAGTAATAGTGAGCTTTCTGTCCTTTAAGGCACAAGCGTCCGCTGGATATAGAGGAGTTGGCTGCGGCGCTGCCGGGGAGACAAGGAGCGGAGCACGGTGCACAGGTATAACAATACAGAAATATGTCCTTCGTTTCACCTGCCGTAGCTTCTAGAACGCCATGTTATACGCTCACGTGATGCGATGTGTTGTGCGGATAGCGGCATGGAAACCATCACCCGGGGATGCTTAGGACGAAGCACCATACCGTTACACTTACTCCTGTCCTACTCATATGGAGCCTAGTAACCAGATAATATTTGCGAGCTATCCTCCAAAGACACCCGTTTTCAGGAGGTACCTGCAAATATTACATATCACCCCAATGTACCATATCTGCTATGGCCCCTCCCATTTTCTATGGATTCTGATATGTGCAGACTGAAGTGAAGATTGTAGAATGGATTCTGATATGTGCAGACTGAGGTACACTGTGTAGACTGGATTCTGATACGTGCAGACTGAAGTGAAGATTGTAGAATGGATTCTGATATGTGCAGACTGAAGTACACTATGTAGACTGGATTCTGATACATGCAGACTTAAGAGCACTGTGTAGACTGGATTCTGATACATGCAGACTGAAGTGCACTGTGTAGACCGGATTCTGATACATGCAGACTGAAGTGCACTGTGTAGACTGGATTCTGATACGTGCAGAGTATAGTGCACTGTGTCGACTGGATTCTGATACTTACAGACTGAAGTGCACTATGTAGAATAGATACTGATACTTGCAGACTGAAGGTCACAGTGTAGACTGGATACTGATATGGGGAGACTGAAGTGCACTATGCAGAATGGATACTGATACTTGCAGACTGAAGGACACTGTAGAATGGATACTGATACTTGCAGACTGAAGGACACTGTAGAATCAACTGATACTTGCAGACTGAATTGCACTGTGTAGAACGGATACTGATACTTGCAGACTGAAGGGCACTGTGTAGACTGGATATTGATAATTGCAGACTGAAGTGCACTGTGTAGAATAGATACTGATACTTGCAGACTGAAGTGCACTGTGTAGACTGGATTCTGATATGGGGAGACCGAAGTGCACTGTGTAGACTGGATTCTGATACATGCAGACTGAAGTGAACATTGTGGAATGGATACTGATACTTGCAGACTGAAGGGCACTGTGTAGAATGGATTCTGATACTTGCAGACTGAAGTGCACTGTGTAGAATGGATACTGATACTTGCAGACTGAAGTGCACTGTGTAGACTGGATTCTGATATGGGGAGACTGAAGTGCACTGTGTAGACTGGTTTCTGATATGGGGAGACTGAAGTGCACTATGTAGAATGGATACTGATACTTGCAGACTGAAGGACACTGTTGAATGGATATTGATACTTGCAGACTGAAGGACACTAGAATCGACTGATACTTGCAGACTGAAGGGCACTGTGTAGAATGGATACTGATTCTTGCAGACTGAAGAGCACTGTGTAGAATGGATACTGATTCTTGCAGACTGAAGAGCACTGTGTAGAATGGATACTGATAATTGCAGACTAAAGTGCACTGTGTAGACTGGATACTGATATGAGCAGACTAAAGTGCACTATGTAGACTGGATTCTGATATGGGGCGACTGAATTGCACTGTGTAGACTGGATTCTGATATGGGCAGACTGAAGTGCACTATGTAGAATGGATACAGATACTTGCAGACTGAAGGACACTGTTGAATGGATATTGATACTTGCAGACTGAAGGGCACTGTGTAGAATGGATACTGATACTTGCAGACTGAAGTGCACTGTGTAGACTGGTTTCTGATATGGGCAGACTGAAGTGCACTATGTAGAATGGATACTGATACTTGCAGACTGAAGTGCACTGTGTAGACTGGTTTCTGATATGGGCAGACTGAAGTGCACTATGTAGAATGGATACTGATACTTGCAGACTGAAGGACACTGTAGAATGGATACTGATACTCGCAGACTGAAGGGCACTGTGTAGAATGGATACTGATACTTGCAGACTGAAGGGCACTGTGTAGAATGGATACTGATATGTGCAGACTGAAGGGCACTGTGTAGAATGGATACTGATACTTGCAGACTGAAGAGCACTGTAGAATGGATACTGATAATTGCAAACTGAAGTGCACTGTGTAGACTGGATTCTGATTTGGGGAGACTGAAGTGCACTGTGTAGACTGGATTCTGATATGGGCAGACCGAAGTGCACTATGTAGAATGAAAACTGATACTTGCAGACTGAAGGACACTGTAGAATGGATACTGATACTTGCAGACTGAAGTGCACTGTGTAGACTGGATTCTGATATGGGGAGACTGAAGTGCACTATGTAGACTGGATTCTGATACGTGCAGACTGAAGTGAACATTGTGGAATGGATTCTGATATGGGGAGACTGAAGTGCACTGTGTAGACTGGATTCTGATACGTGCAGACTGAAGTGAACATTGTGGAATGGATACTGGTACTTGTAGACTGAAGTGCACTGTGTAGAATGGATACTGGTACTTGCAGACTGAGGGATGGGTCAGAAAAGAATGGGCTATTGGGATCATGTGTATGCAGGCAGAGAGGCAGATTCCGGAGGAGAGGGTAATTTATGTTAGTGCTGCAGGATATGTTAATACCTTTTACGAGTTTTCTCTATCGTCCTAAGTGGATGCTGGGGTTCCTGAAAGGACCATGGGGAATAGCGGCTCCGCAGGAGACAGGGCACAAAAGTAAAGCTTTTACAGGTCAGGTGGTGTGCACTGGCTCCTCCCCCCATGACCCTCCTCCAGACTCCAGTTAGATTTTTGTGCCCGGCCGAGAAGGGTGCAATTCTAGGTGGCTCTCATAAAGAGCTGCTTAGAGAGTTTAGCTTAGGTTTTTTATTTTACAGTGATTCCTGCTGGCAACAGGATCACTGCAACGAGGGACAGAGGGGAGAAGAAGTGAACTCACCTGCGTGCAGGATGGATTGGCTACTGGACATGAAGCTCCAGAGGGACGATCACAGGTACAGCCTGGATGGTCACCGGAGCCACGCCGCCGGCCCCCTCACAGATGCTGAAGCAAGAAGAGGTCCAGAATCGGCGGCTGAAGACTCCTGCAGTCTTCTTAAGGTAGCGCACAGCACTGCAGCTGTGCGCCATTTTCCTCTCAGCACACTTCACACGGCAGTCACTGAGGGTGCAGGGCGCTGGGGGGGGGGGCGCCCTGGGAGGCAAATGAAAACCTTTAAAAAGGCTAAAAATACCTCACATATAGCCCCAGAGGCTATATGGAGATATTTACCCCTGCCTAAATGTACTAAATAGCGGGAGACGAGCCCGCCGAAAAAGGGGCGGGGCCTATCTCCTCAGCACACGGCGCCATTTTCTGTCACAGCTCCGCTGGTCAGGAAGGCTCCCAGGTCTCTCCCCTGCACTGCACTACAGAAACAGGGTATAACAGAGAGGGGGGGCAAAATAAATGGCAATATATTAATATAAAAGCAGCTATAAGGGAGCACTTAATCATAAGGCTATCCCTGTCATATATAGCGCTTTTTGGTGTGTGCTGGCAGACTCTCCCTCTGTCTCCCCAAAGGGCTAGTGGGTCCTGTCTTCGTATAGAGCATTCCCTGTGTGTCTGCTGTGTGTCGGTACGTGTGTGTCGACATGTATGAGGACGTTATTGGTGTGGAGGCGGAGCAATTGCCTAATATGAGGATGTCACCTCCTAGGGGGTCGACACCAGAATGGATGCCTTTATTTGTGGAATTACGGGATAGCGTCAACTCGCTTAAGCAGTCGTTTGCCGACATGAGGCGGCCGGACACTCAATTAGTGCCTGTCCAGGCGCCTCAAACACCGTCAGGGGCTGTAAAACGCCCCTTGCCTCAGTCGGTCGACACAGACCCAGACACAGGCACTGATTCCGGTGGTGAAGGTGACGAATCAACCGTATTTTCCAGTAGGGCCACACGTTATATGATTTTGGCAATAAAGGAGATGTTACATTTAGCTGATACTACAGGTACCACTAAACAGGGTATTATGTGGGGTGTGAAAAAACTACCAGTAGTTTTTACCGAATCAGAAGAATTAAATGACGTGTGTGATGAAGCGTGGGGTGCCCCGATAAAAAACTGCTAATTTCAAAGAAGTTATTGGCTTTATACCCTTTCCCGCCAGAGGTTAGGGAGCGCTGGGAAACACCTCCTAGGGTGGACAAAGCGCTAACACGCTTATCAAAACAAGTGGCGTTACCCTCTCCTGAGACGGCCGCACTTAAAGATCCATCAGATAGGAGGATGGAAAATATCCAAAAAGGTATATACACACATGCAGGTGTTATACTACGACCAGCTATTGCGACTGCCTGGATGTGCAGTGCTGGGGTAGTTTGGTCAGAGTCCCTGATCGAAAATATTGATACCCTGGACAGGGACAATATTTTACTGTCGTTAGAACAAATAAAGGATGCATTTCTTTATATGCGTGATGCACAGAGAGATATCTGCACACTGGCATCACGGGTAAGTGCTATGTCCATTTCGGCCAGAAGAGCTTTATGGACACGACAGTGGACAGGTGATGCGTAGAGGAGTTATTTGGGGTCGGTCTATCGGATTTGGTGGCCACGGCTACGGCCGGGAAATCCACCTTTCTACCTCAAGTCACTCCCCAACAGAAAAAGGCACCGACCTTTCAACCGCAGCCCTTTCGTTCCTTTAAAAATAAGAGAGCAAAGGGCTATTCATATCTGCCACGAGGCAGAGGACGAGGGAAGAGACAGCAACAGGCAGCTCCTTCCCAGGAACAGAAGCCCTCCCCGGCTTCTACAAAAGCCTCAGCATGACGCTGGGGCTTCGCAAGCGGACTCGGGGGCGGTAGGCGGTCGTCTCAAGAATTACAGCGCGCAGTGGGCTCACTCGCAGGTAAATCCCTGGATCCTGCAGATAATATCTCAGGGGTACAGGTTGAAATTAGAGACAGAGCCACCTCGCCGTTTCCTGAAGTCTGCTTTACCAACGTCCCCCTCAGAAAGGGAGACGGTTTTGGAAGCCATTCACAAGCTGTATTCTCAGCAGGTGATAGTCAAGGTACCTCTTCTACAACAAGGGAAGGGGTATTATTCCACTCTTTTTGTGGTACCGAAGCCGGATGGCTCGGTAAGGCCTATTCTAAATCTGAAGTCCTTGAACCTGTACATAAAGAAGTTCAAGTTCAAGATGGAGTCACTCAGAGCAGTGATAGCGAACCTGGAAGAAGGGGACTTTATGGTATCCTTGGACATCAAGGATGCGTATCTCCACGTTCCAATTACCCCTCACACCAGGGGTACCTCAGGTTCGTTGTACAAAACTGTCACTATCAGTTTCAGACGCTGCCGTTTGGTTTGTCCACGGCACCTCGGGTCTTTACAAAGGTAATGGCCGAGATAATATTTCTTCTTCGAAGAAAAGGCGTATTAATTATCCCATACTTGGACGATCTCCTAATAAGGGCAAGGTCCAGAGAACAGCTAGAGATGGGTTTAGCACTATCTCAAGAGGTGCTAAAGCAGCACGGATGGATTCTGAATATTCCAAAATCCCAATTAATGCCGACAACTCGTCTGCTGTTCCTGGGGATGATTCTGGACACAGTTCAGAAAAAGGTTTTTCTTCCCGAAGAAAAAGCCAAGGAGTTATCTGACCTGGTCAGGAACCTCCTAAAACCAGGAAAGGTGTCTGTACATCAATGCACAAGAGTCCTGGGAAAAAATGGTAGCTTCTTACGAAGCAATCCCTTTCGGCAGATTCCATGCAAAGGGATCTGTTGGACAAATGGTCAGGGTCGCATCTTCAGATGCACCTGCGGATAACCCTGTCGCCGAGGACAAGGGTATCCCTTCTGTGGTGGTTGCAGGAGACTCATCTATTGGAGGGCCGCAGATTCGGCATGCAGGATTGGATCCTGGTGACCACGGATGCCAGCCTGAGAGGCTGGGGAGCAGTCACACAGGGAAGAAATTTCCAGGGAGTGTGGTCGAGCCTGAAAAAGTCTCTTCACATAAGCATTCTGGAACTAAGAGCAATCTACAATGCTCTAAGCCAGGCGGAACCTCTGCTTCAAGGAAGACCGGTGTTGATCCAGTCGGACAACATCACGGCAGTCGCCCATGTAAACAGACAGGGCGGCACAAGAAGCAGGAGGGCAATGACAGAAGCTGCCAGGATCCTTCGCTGGGCGGAGAATCACGTGATAGCACTGTCAGCAGTATTCATCCCGGGCGTGGACAACTGGGAAGCAGACTTCCTCAGCAGACACGACCTTCACCCGGGAGAGTGGGGACTTCATCCAGAAGTTTTCCACATGCTATTAAACCGTTGGGTAAAACCAATGGTGGACATGATGGCGTCTCGCCTCAACAAAACACTGGACAGGTATTGCGCCAGGTCAAGAGATCCGCAGGCAATAGCTGTGGACGCGCTGGTAACACCTTGGGTGTACCAGTCGGTATATGTGTTTCCTCCTCTGCCTCTCATACCAAAGGTATTGAGGATTATACGGCAAAGAGGAGTAAGACTAGTGGCTCCGGATTGGCCAAGAAGGACTTGGTACCCGGAACTTCAAGAGATGGTCACGGACGATCCGTGGCCTCTACTTCTGAGAAGGGACCTGCTTCAGCAGGGTCCTTGTCTTTTTCAAGACTTACCGCGGCTGCGTTTGACGGCATGGCGTTTGAATGCCAGATCCTAAAAGGAAAAGGCATTCCAGAAGAAGTCATTCCTACCTTGATAAAGGCAAGGAAGGAAGTCACCGCGAAGCATTATCGCCGTATTTGGCGAAAATATGTTGCGTGGTGCGAGCAGCGGAGTGCTCCGATGGAGGAATTTCAACTGGGTCGTTTTCCTACATTTCCTGCAATCAGGATTGTCTATGGGTCTCAAATTGGGATCTATTAAGGTTCAAATTTCGGCCCTATCAATATTCTTCCAAAAAGAATTGGCCTCAGTCCCTGAGGTCCAGATTTTTATCAAAGGAGTACTGCATATACAGCCTCCTGTGGTGCCTAAGGTGGCACCGTGGGATCTAAATGTAGTTTTAGATTTCCTCAAATCCAATTGGTTTGAACCACTAAAGAATGTGGATTTGAAATATCTCACATGGAAAGTGACTATGTTACTGGCCCTGGCTTCGGCCGGGAGAGTATCTGAACTGGAGGCTTTGTTTTATAAAAGCCCTTATTTAATTTTCCATTCGACATAGGGCAGAGCTGCGGACGCGTCCGCATTTTCTCCCTAAGGTGGTATCAGCGTTTCACCTGAACCAGCCTATTGTAGTGCCTGCGGCTACAGACGACTTGAAGGACTCCAAGTTGTTGGACGTTGTCAGAGCCTTAAAAATATACATTTAAAGGACGGCTGGAGTCAGAAAATCTGACTCGCTGTTTATACTGTATGCACCCAACAAGTTGGGTGCACCTGCTTCTAAGCAGTCGATTGCTCGTTGGATTTGTAACAAAATTCAACTTGTACATTCTGTGGCAGGCCTGCCACAGCCTAAATCTGTTAAGGCCCATTCCGCAAGGAAGGTGGGCTCATCTTGGGCGGCTGCCCGAGGGGTCTCGGCATTACAACTCTGCCGAGCAGCTACGTGGTCAGGGGAGAACACGTTTGTAAATTTTTACAAATTTGATACCCTGGCAAAGGAGGACCTGGAGTTCTCTCATTCGGTGCTGCAGAGTCATCCGCACTCTCCCGCCCGTTTGGGAGCTTTGGTATAATCCCCATGGTCCTTTCAGGAACCCCAGCATCCACTTAGGACGATAGAGAAAATAAGAATTTACTTACCGATAATTCTATTTCTCGGAGTCCGTAGTGGATGCTGGGCGCCCATCCCAAGTGCGGATTATCTGCAATACTTGTACATAGTTATTGTTAACTAATTCGGGTTATTGTTTAGGAAGCCATCTTTCAGAGGCTCCTCTGTTATCATACTGTTAACTGGGTTTAGATCACAAGTTGTACGGTGTGATTGGTGTGGCTGGTATGAGTCTTACCCGGGATTCAAAATCCTCCCTTATTGTGTACGCTCGTCCGGGCACAGTACCTAACTGGAGTCTGGAGGAGGGTCATGGGGGGAGGAGCCAGTGCACACCACCTGACCTGTAAAAGCTTTACTTTTGTGCCCTGTCTCCTGCGGAGCCGCTATTCCCCATGGTCCTTTCAGGAACCCCAGCATCCACTACGGACTCCGAGAAATAGAATTATCGGTAAGTAAATTCTTATTATACACTGTATAAACAGAAGCTCTTGCCAGGCGTAGCTCCCTATAACAGCCAGTAGGTGGAGGCTGTGTGCAGTATGTCTATGGGGCAGTGGTACTGTTCCCGGGGCCTAATTCAGATCTGATCGCAGCAGCAAATTTGTTAGCAGTTAGGCAAAACCGTGTGCACTGCAGGTGGGGCAGATGTAACATGTGCAGAGAGAGTTAGATTTGGGTGTGGTGTGTTCAATCTGAAATCTAAATTGCAGTGTAAAAATAAAGCAGCCAGTATTTACCCTGCACAGCAACAATATACCCCACCCAAATCTAACTCTCTCTGCACATGTTACATCTGCCCCACCTGCACTGCACATGGGTTTGCTAACAAATTTGCTGCTGCAATCAACTTTGAATTACTCCCCCTGGCAGGTGAGCGCCGGCCGTATACTCCAGCTGTGTGTGTATATAGCTGTTTATATGTTGTATAAATCACACAGACGCTGCTCCTTCACATCATCTTATACATCAAGTTTCTGCAACTGAGGATTCAAGATACACAGAACCGGCTGATTCCACACAGCAGCCACAGAGGTAAGAGGGGCAGTTATGTGACAGGGTGGATGGAGAAGGGCAGTTGTGTGATAGGTTGGCCTGAGGTGTAGTTAGGGGACAGAGTGGATAGAGAGAGGCAGTAATTATCGAAAGTCAGAATGTCCATATTGATGTAAGGTCAAAATGTAAAAACATGATTTATGGTAAGAACTTACCTTTGTTAAATCTTTCTGTGAGGTACACTGGGCTCCACAGGGAATGACATTGGGGTGTAGAGTAGGATCTTGATCCGATGCACCAACAGGCTCAAAGTTCCCAGAATGCCTAGCGCCGCCTCCTCTATAGCCCCGCCTCCATGCACAGGAGCTCAGTTTTTGTTAACCAGTCCAATGCAGTAGCAGGTAACAGAGACGACAATCGTTAGTAGCCACAACCACCACACACTCACCGCAGGAGAGGGTGTCAGCGGCTAATGCCATACCAACCCAAAGAAGCTAAGTGCGTCAGGGTGGGCGCCCTGTGGAGCCCAGTGTACCTCGCAGAAAGTAACAAAGGTAAGTTCTTACCATAAATCTCGTTTTCTGCTGCGGGGTACACTGGGCTCCACAGGGAATGACATTGGGGATGTCCTAAAGCAGTTCCTTATGGGAGGGGACGCACTCTAGCGGGCACAAGAACCCGGCGTCCAAAGGAAGCATCCTGGGAGGCGGATGTATCAAAGGCATAGAACCTTATGAATGTGTTCACTGAGGACCACGTAGCCGCCTTGAACAATTGTTCAAGGGTCGCACCACGGCGGTCCGCCCAAGAAGGTCCAACTGACCAAGTAGAATGGCCCTTAATAGTAGCAGGAGCTCGAAGACCAGCCTGTACGTAAGCATGTGCAATCACCATTCTAATCCAACTGGCCAGGGTCTGCTTGTGAGCAGGCCAGCCACGTTTGTGAAAACCAAACAGTACAAAGAGAGATTCAGATTTCCTAATAGAAGCAGTTCTCTTCACATAGATACGGAGAGCCCGTACCACATCCAAAGACCACTTTTTGGAAGACAGATCGGGAGAGGCCAAGGCCGGAACCACTATCTCCTGATTAAGGTGGAAAGAAAACACCACCTTAGGTAAATATCCAGGGCGTGTTCTAAGAACCACCCTATCATGGTGAAAAATCAGAAAGATAGACCTACACGACAAGTCACCCAAATCTGACACCCGTCTAGTGGAAGCAATAGCTAGCAGAAACACTACCTTAAGAGTAAGCCACTTAAGGTCAGCAGATTCAAGCGGCTCAAACGGAGACCCTTGCAATGCCTCCAGAACCACCGACAAGTCCCAAGGGGCCACCGGCGGGACATAAGGAGGTTGAATCCGCAACACACCCTGAGTGAATATATGCATCAGGTAAAGTTGCAATCTTTCTCTGAAACCAAACCGACAAGGCAGAAACATCATGAACCTTGATGGAGGCCAGACGAAGGCCCAAGTCCAGGCCTTGTTGTAGAAAGGCCAAAAGTTTGGGCATACTAAACTTGTAAGCGTCATGATTGTTAGATGCGCACCAAGCAAAGTAAGAATTCCAGACCCTATGATAAATCCGGGCAGAAGCCGGTTTCCGGGTCTTTAACATGGTTTGAATGACCGCCTTAGAAAATCCTTTGGTCCTTAAGACGGAAGCTTCAAGAACCACGCCGTCAAAGCCAACCGGGCTAAATCCTGATATACACAGGGGCCCTGAACGAGGAGATCTGGGTGCTGCGGAAGTAGAAGGGGACGCTCTATCGAGAGACCCTGAAGGTCTGAGAACCAATGCCTTCTGGGAGACGCTGGAGTGATCAGAAGTAGGATTCCTCCTTCTTGTTTGATCCTCCTTATTACTCAGGGCAGGAGTGACACCGGAGGGAACACGTATGGCAGCCGAAAGTTCCATGGAATTGCCAGTGCGTCCACGAATGCTGCTTGAGGATCCCTTGTCCTTGCTCCGAAGACCGGAACCTTGTGATTGTGTCGAGATGCCGTCAGGTCCACATCTGAAATGCCCCACTTGTCCACGAGGAGTTGAAAAACTTCTGGATGGAGGCTCCACTCTCCGGCGTGCACGTCCTGACGACTGAGAAAGTCCGCTTCCTAGTTTACAACCCCCGGAATGAACACTGCCGATATGGCTGGTAGATGGCATTCCACCCACTGAAGATTCCGTGATACTTCCCTCATTGCCATGTGGCCTCGAGTGCTGCCTTGATGATTTATGTACGCCACTGTGGTGGCGTTGTCTGACTGTACTTGAACAGGTCTATTCTGTATCAGATGCTGGGCCAAGTTCAATGAGTTGAACACCACCCGCAATTCCAGAATGTTTATTGGGAGGAGAGACTCCTCCTTGGTCCACCGACCCTGAAGGGATTGTTGCTCCAACACCGCTCCCCAACCCCTCAGACTGGCGTCCGTTGTCAGAAGGACCCAGTTGTAGATCCAGAAGGGACGACCCCTGCTCAATCGTTTCGTTGGTCCTGAAGCCACCAGCTCAGTGACAGGCGGACCTCCGGAGATAATGAGATCATATGAGACCTGATCCGGTGAGGCAGGCAGTCCCACTTGGCAAGAATCAGCCTCTGGAGAGGGCGGGAATGGAATTAAGCGTACTTCACCATGTCGAAAGCCGACACCATGAGACCTAGCACTTGCATTGCTGAATGCATCGACACTTGCGGACGAGATAGGAAGCATTGAATCCTGTCCTGAAGTTTCAGGACTTTCTCCTGAGACAAGAACAACCGCTGGCTGTGAGTGTCCAACAACGCTCCCAGGTGCACCATGCTCTGAGCAGGGACCAGGGAGGATTTCTTCCAGTTGATGAGTCACCCGTGGGCTTGCAGAAACCGCATAGTCAAATCTAGATGACATAGGAGAATCTCTGGGGAATTTGCCAGGATCAACTAGTCGTCCAAGTACGGTAGGATCCTGACCCCTTGACGGCGGAGTACAGCCGTCATTACCGCCATAACTTTGGTGAATACTCGCGGAGCCATGGTCAAACCAAAAGGTAACGTCCGAAACTGGTAATGGAGGTTGCCGACCGCAAACCTCAGGTATTGCTGATGCGACACTGCAATGGGAATATGCAGGTAAGCATCCTGTATGTTCAGTGAGACCATTAAGTCCCGAGGCTCCAAGGCTAGAACAATAGAGCGAAGAGTTTCCATGCGGAACTTGGAGACCTTCACAAACTTGTTCAGGGACTTGAGATTGAGAATGGGCCGCGAGGACTCGTTCGGTTTAGAAACAGCGGTGAATAGTACCCCTTGCCTCTCTGAGCCAGAGGCACCTGTACTACCACTCCAGGTACCACCGAATGAAGAGTGTTTGCCGGGTCCAAAGGGACGTCTGTCAGGCAAAATCGATGAGGGGGACGTTTCTTGAAGGATACGGCATAACCTCGAGTGACGACTTCCCTTACCCAGGTATCCGAAATGGTCTTCAACCATTCCTGGGCAAAACCTAGAAGCCGGCCCCCCACCCTGGGATCTCCCTGGGGGAAGCCCGCCCTGTCATGCGGTAGGCTTGTCAGTTTTGGAAGCAGGCTGACGGGCAGCTCAGGCCTGCTTTGGTCTGGGCTTGGCAGGTTTGGAAGTACGAGCTTGTTTCGGGTACGCCTGACCTTTGCTTTACATGGAGGACGAGAGGGCAGAGAGAAAGTACTTTTAGCCTTCTGTGCGGAAGGAGCCGTTCTAGGTAGGCAAGCTGTTTTATCAGTAGCCAGATCAGCCACAATCTTATTGTGGTCTTCTCCAAAAAGAATGACTCCCTTAAAAAGAAGCACCTCCAGGGTTTTCTTAGAATCCATATCCACCGACCAGGATCTCAACCAAAGAATATGTCGAGCCAAGATGGATGTAGTGGCAGCCTTGGCCGCCAGCACCCCGGCATCGGAAGCCGCCTCCTTAAGGTAAAGAGAAGCCGTGGCAATATATGAGAGATATTGTCTAGCATGATCAGAAGCGTTGGAAGTCAGTTCCGCGCCTCAAGCTCCTGAGCCCACGCTTCAACAGCTTCAGCAGCCCATGTTGCTGCAATGGTTGGTCTATGCACAGCCCCCGTTAGGGTGTAAATCGCTTTCAAACAGCCCTCCACACGTCTATCCGTCGGTTCCTTCAGAGAGGTGACGGTAGTCACTGGCAGAGCAGAGGAAACAACCGTACGCGCCACATGAGAATCTACAGGCGGAGGGGTTTCCCAATTTTTACATATCTCCGCAGAGAGAGGATAGCGAGCCAACAGTCTCTTATGAGGTGTAAATTTTCGTCCCCGGATTTTCCCAGGATTCCTGACGTATGTCAGCCAGGTGTTGAGAATGAGGTAAAACTTGAGTCTTGAGGAAGTCCCGAGTCTATACGGGACGAAACGTGTTGACGTCATCCATGTCGATAGAGCTGGCTATCTTTGAGTCACGGACCGCTATAGTGCTGAACCAATTCGCGGCTACTTCAACTGATCACATGAGCGGCTATTTCCTGCATTCTGAGACGGAGTATACGAGCAGCAGCCGATAGTGGAAATCAGGCTCCACAATACCGTACACACTCGGGTGTCAGTGTGCTGGAAGCGCCGGCTAACTGCAGATAACATCACCACTGCGGGTATCTCCTACGGGAGAAAGGTGTGCCATTCATCCCGCATGTCAGAATTGGACTCGGACAATGAATCACTACTAGCAGTTCTTGTGGAGTGTACACACAGGGTGAGCATACACCGGACAATGTCCCTCATTCCGAGTTGTTCGCTCGTTCTTTTTCATCGCATCGCAGCGATTTTCCGCAAACTGCGCGTGCGCAATGTTCGCACTGCGGCTGCGCCAAGTAAATTTGCTAAGAAGTTTGGTATTTTACTCACGGCATTACAAGGTTTTTTCTTCGTTCTGGTGATCGGAGTGTGATTGACAGGAAGTGGGTGTTTCTGGGCGGAAACTGACCGTTTTATGGGTGTGCGTGAAAAAACGCTACCGTTTCTGAGAAAAACGCTGCCGTTTCTGAGAAAAACGCGGGAGTGGCTGGAGAAACGGGGGAGTGTCTGGGCGAACGCTGGGTGTGTGTGTGATGTCAAACCAGGAAAGAAACTGACTGAACTGATCGCAGTGGCAGAGTAAGTGTGGAGCTACTCAGAAACTGCTAAGAAGTGTCTATTCGCAATTATGCAAATCTTTCGTTCGCAATTTTGCTAAGCTAAGATTCACTCCCAGTAGGCGGCGGCTTAGCGTGTGCAATGCTGCTAAAAGCAGCTTGCGAGCGAACAACTCGGAATGAGGGCCAATGTGTGTCATCATCTCTGGTATTGTTCATATTCCCGCTGGATTGGGTAAATATTACACAGAGTCATCTCCTGCACGAGACACAAGTGGCAGGTGAACTATCACTGCTATTAATTGAATATATTGCAGGACTCCAGTATCTCACTGTGTGTGCACACAATTTGTAGCATTATCACTATTTCTAGTATTAGTACATGTTTGCCTTTATTGAAAGGAAACACATTGTTGCTATCTAGCAATCAACGTGCAGAGCCTACAAAAACCTTTGGCTTCGGTCCAGAATCGACACTTAATATCCAGCTCTTTTTTGATTTTTAAACATATCCTATTTGTAATTTTATGTTATTACAATTGTTATTATAATTGCTATTATAAAGTGCATTTAATAGAATACAGTAAAAACTTTTTATCTAAAGCAAGTTTTCGTTTGTTTAATGAATCCAAACATATTTTATGCATAGAGTGGAAAATCAACATTGTCAGTACATCAAGCGCAATTAATTTCTTGGTTTTGTATTTGTATTCCTACCCTGACACAGGCTAGGAAAGGAGTAACGTCTAAACATTACCATCGTATTGGGGAAAAATATGTATTTTGGTGTGAGTCCAAGAAGTTGCCTACAGTGGAGTTTGAACTGGGACGGTTTCTCCTCTTCCTGCAAGCAGGTGTGGATATGGACCTGAGGTTGGGATCCGTAAAGTTCCAGATTTCGGCCCTATCCATTTTCTTCCAGAAACAGTTGGCTGCCCTGCCTGAGTTTCAGACCTTTTTGAAACTGGTTCTGCACATCCAGCCTCCCTTTGTGCCGCCTACGGCGCCCTGGGATCTTAACGTGGTGCTGCAGTTTCTCCAATCGGATTGGTTCGAGCCTCTACAGGAGGTTGAGGTCAAGTTTCTCACATGGAAGGCGGTCACTCTGTTGGCCTTAGCATCTGCTAGACGTGTGTCGGAGCTGGGGGCTTTGTCTTTTAAGAGCCCCTACTTGATCTTCCATGAAGATAGAGCTGAGCTTCGGACACGTCAGCAGTTCCTTTTGAAAGTTGTGTCGGCATGTCATATCAACCAACCTATTGTGGTGCCAGTTGCTACTGACTCCTCAATTTCATCAAAGTCCTTGGATGTCGTAAGGGCTCTGAAAATCTATGTGAAGAGGACTGCTCGTCACAGAAAGTCAGACTCTCCGTTTGTCCTGTATGATCCCAAGAAAACTGGGTGTCCTGCTTCTAAGCAGACTATTTCTCGCTGGATCAGGTTCACTGTCCAGCATGCTTATTCTACGGCAGGATTGCTGTGTCCTACGTTTGTTAAGGCCCACTCTACTCGTAAGGTGGGTTCTTCCTGGGCGGCTGCCCGGGATGTCTCGGCTTTAGAACTTTGCCGAGTGGCTACTTGGTCTGGGTTGAACACGTTTGCAAAGTTCTACAAGTTCGATACTTTGGCCGCTGAGGACCTGAAGTTTGGTCAATCAGTTCTGCAGGAGCCTCCGCCCTCTCCCTCCCGTTCTGGGAGCTTTGGTACATCCCCATGGTACTAATGTGGACCCCAGCATCCTCTAGGACAGTGATTTTCAACCTTTCTCTGACGTCCTAGTGGATGCTGGGAACTCCGTAAGGACCATGGGGAATAGCGGCTCCGCAGGAGACTGGGCACAACTAAAGAAAGCTTTAGGTCACCTGGTGTGCACTGGCTCCTCCCACTATGACCCTCCTCCAAGCCTCAGTTAGATTTTGTGCCCGGCCGAGGTTGGATGCACACTAGGGGCTCTCCTGAGCTTCTAGAAAGAAAGTATAGAATTAGTTTTTTTATTTTCAGTGAGACCTGCTGGCAACAGGCTCACTGCAGCGAGGGACTAAGGGGAGAAGAAGCGAACCTGCCTGCTTGCAGCCAGCTTGGGCTTCTTAGGCTACTGGACACCATTAGCTCCAGAGGGATCGACCGCAGGCCCAGCCTTGGTGTTCGGTCCCGGAGCCGCGCCGCCGTCCCCCTTACAGAGCCAGAAGCAAGAAGAGGTCCGGAAAATCGGCGGCAGAAGACATCAGTCTTCACCAAGGTAGCGCACAGCACTGCAGCTGTGCGCCATTGCTCCTCATACACACTTCACACTCCGGTCACTGAGGGTGCAGGGCGCTTGGGGGGGGCGCCCTGAGCAGCAATAAAAACACCTTGGCTGGCAAAAATACCACAATATATAGCCCCAGAGGCTATATATGTGGTAAATACCCCTGCCAGAATCCAGAAAAAAGCGGGAGAAAAGTCCGCGAAAAAGGGGCGGAGCTATCTCCCTCAGACACACTGGCGCCATTTTCTCTTCACAGTGCAGCTGGAAGAAAGCTCCCCAGGCTCTCCCCTATAGTTTTCAGGCTCAAAGGGTTAAAAAGAGAGGGGGGGCACTAAATTTAGGCGCAATATTATATATACAAGCAGCTATTGGGGAAATTTCACTCAGTTATAGTGTTAATCCCCACATTATATAGCGCTCTGGTGTGTGCTGGCATACTTTCTCTCTGTCTCCCCAAAGGGCTTTGTGGGGTCCTGTCCTCAGTCAGAGCATTCCCTGTGTGTGTGCGGTGTGTCGGTACGGCTGTGTCGACATGTTTAATGAGGAGGCTTATATGGTGACGGAGCAGATGCCGATAAATGTGATGTCGCCCCCTGTGGGGCCGACACCAGAGTGGATGGTTAGGTGAAAGGTATTAACCGACAGTGTCAACTCCTTACATAAAAGGGTGGATGACGCAACAGCTGTGGGACAGCCGGCTTCTCAGTCCGCGCCTGCCCAGGCGTCTCAAAGGCCATCAGGGGCTCAAAAACGCCCGCTCACTCAGATGGCAGACACAGATGTCGACACGGAGTCTGACTCCAGTGTCGACAAGGTTGAGACATATACACAATCCACTAGGAACATCCGTGACTTGATCCCGGCAATAAAAAAATAAAAAAAGTGTTACACATTTCTGACATTAACCCTCTAAAAATGGGTTTTTATGTTGGGGAGAAAAAGCAGGCAGTGTTTTGTTCCCCCATCAGATGAATGAATGAAGTGTGTGAAAAGCGTGGGTTCCCCCCGATAAGAAACTGGTAATTTCTAAAAAGTTACTGATGGCGTACCCTTTCCCGCCAGAGGATAAGTTACGCAGGGAGATATCCCCTAGGGTGGATAAGGCGCTCACACGGTTGTCAAAAAAGGTGGCACTGCCGTTTTAGGAACGGCCACTTTGAAGGTACCTGTTGATAAAAAGCAGGAGGCTATCCTGAAGTCTGTATTTACACACTCAGGTACTAAACTGAGACCTGCAGATCGTGCTGCTGCAGCGTGGTCAAACATAAGAACATATTAAAGACGTCGTCTTATATATGAGGGATGCACAGAGGGATATTTTGCCGGCTGGCATCCAAAATGAATGTAATGTCCATTCTGTCAGGAGGGTATTAGAGACCTGTCACTGGACAGGTGATGCTGACTTTAAAAGGCACATAGAGATTCTGCCTTATAAGGGTGAGGAATTATTTGGGGATGGTCTCTGGGACCTCGTATCCACAGCAACAGCTGGGAAGAAATATTTTTACCTCAGGTTTCCTCACAGACTAAGAAAGCACTGTATTATCAGGTACAGTCCTTTAGGCTTCAGAAAAGCAAGCGGGTCAAAGGCGCTTCCTTTCTGTACAGAGACATGGGAAGAGGGAAACAGCTGCACCAGTCAGCCTGTTCCCAGAATCAAAATTCTTCTCTCGCTTCCTCTGAGTCCACAGCATGACGCGGGGGCTCCACAGGTGTAGCCAGGTACGGTGGGGGGCCGTCTCAAAAATGTCAGCGATCAGTGGGCTCGCTCACAGGTGGATCCCTGTTTCATTCAAGTAGTATTTCAGGGGTACAAGCTGGAATTCGAGATGTCTCCCCCCCGCCGTTTCCTCAAATATGCCTTGCCGGCAACTCCCTCAGGCAGGGAGGCTGTGCTAGAGGCAATTAATAAGCTGTATTCCCAGCAGGTAATACTCAAGGTGCCCCTACTTCAACAAGGACGGGGTTACTATTCCACACGGTTTGGGGTACCGAAACCGCATGGTTCGGTGTGACCCATTTTATATTTAAAATCCTTGAACACATACATAAAAAAATTCAAGTTCAAGATGGAATCGCTCAGGGCGGTTATTGCAAGCCTGGACGAGGGGGATTACATGGGATCCCGGGACATCAAGGATGCTTACCTGCATGTCCCCATTTACCATCCTCGCCAGGAGTACCTCAGATTTGTGGTACAGGATTACCATTACCAAGTCCAGACACTGCCGTTTGGACTGTACATGGCACCGAGGGTGTTTACCAAGGTAATGGCCGAAATGATGATACTCCTTCGAAAAAAGGGAGTTTTAATTATCCCGTACTTGGACAATCTCCTTATAAGGGCAAGGTCCAAGGAGCAGTTGCTAGTCGGGGTAGCACTATTTTGGAAAGTGCTACAACAGCAAGGTTGGATTCTAAACAGTCCAAAGTCACAGCTGGTTCCTACGACACGTCTACTGTTCCTGGGGATGGTTCTGGACACAGAACAGAAATAAGTGTTTCTCCCGGAGGAGAAAGCCAAGGAGCTGTCATCTCTAGTCAGAGACCTCCTGAAGCCAAAATAGGTATCGGTGCATCATTGCACGCGAGTCCTGGGAAAAATGGTAGCTTCCTACGAAGCAATCCCATTCGGTAGGTTCCATGCAAGAACTTTTCAGTGGGACCTGTTGGACAAGTGGTCCGGATCACATCTTCAGATGGACCAGGGTATCTCTACTGTGGTGGCTGCAGAGTGCCCATCTTCAAGAGGGCCGCAGGTTCGGCATACAGGACTAGGTCCTAGTGACCATGGATGCCAGCCTTTGAGGCTGGGGGGCAGTCACACAGGGAAGAAACTTCCAGGGACTTTGGTCAAGTCAGGTGACTTCCCTACACATAAATATTCTGGAACTGAGGGCCATTTACAATGCCCTGAGTCAGGCAAGGCCTCTGCTTCAAAACCAGCCGGTACTGATCCAATCAGACAACATCACGGCAGTCGCCCATGTAAACCAACGGGGCGGCACAAGAAGCAGGATGGCGATGGCAGAAGCCACAAGGATTCTCCGATAGGCGGAAAATCATGGCCCTCATTCCGAGTTGATCGGTCGCAAGGCGAATTTAGCAGAGTTACACACGCTAAGCCGCCGCCTACTGGGAGTGAATCTTATCTTCTTAAAATTGCGACCGATGTATTCGCAATATTGCGATTACTAACTACTTAGCAGTTTCAGAGTAGCTCCAGACTTACTCTGCCTGTGCGATCAGTTCAGTGCTTGTCGTTCCTGGTTGACGTCACAAACACACCCAGCGTTCGCCCAGGCACTCCCACCGTTTCTCCAGCCACTCCTGCGTTTTTTCCGGAAACGGTAGCGTTTTCAGCCACACGCCCCTGAAACGCCGTGTTTCCGCCCAGTAACACCCATTTCCTGTCAATCACATTACGTTCGCCGGAGCGATGAAAAAGCCGTGAGTAAAAATACTTTCTACATAGCAAAGTTACTTGGCGCAGTCGCAGTGCGAACATTGCGCATGCGTACTAAGCGGATTTTCATTGCGATGCGATGAAAAATACCGAGCGAACAACTCGGAATGAGGGCCCATGTGTTAACACTGTCAGCAGTGTTCATTCCCGGAGTGGACGACTGGGAAGAAGATCTTCTCAGCAGACACGACCTCCACCCGGGAGAGTGGGGATTTCATCCAGAAGTCTTCCAAAGGATTGTACACCATTGGGAAAGGCCACAGGTGGACATGATGGCGTCCCGCCTCAACAAAAAGCTATAAAAGATATTGCGCCAGGTCAAGGGACCCTCAGGCGATAGCTGTGGACGCTCTGGTAACACCGTGGGTGTACCAGTCGGTTTATGTGTTCCCCCCTCTGCCTCTCATACAAAAGGTACTGAGAATAATAGGAAGGCAAGGAGTAAGAACGATACTCGTGGTTCCGGATTGGCCAAGAAGAGCTTGGTACCCAGAACTGCAAGAAATTATATCAGAGGACCCATGGCCTCTGCCGCTCAGACAGGACCTGCGGCAGCAGGGGCCCTGTCTGTTCCAAGACTTACCGCGGCTACGTTTTGACGGCATGGCGGTTGAACGCCGGATCCTAAAGGAAAAGGGCATTCCGGAGGAAGTCATTCCTACGCTGATTCAAGCCAGGAAAGATGTAACTGCAAAACATTATCACCGCATATGGCGAAAATATGTTGCTTGGTGTGAGGCCAAAAAAGGCCCCAACAGAGGAATTTCAACTAGGTCGATTTCTGCATTTCCTACAAGCAGGAGTGTCTATGGGCCTAAAATTAGGCTCCATTAAGGTACAGATCTCGGCTCTGTCGATTTTCTTCCAGAAAGAACTAGCTTCAGTACCTGAAGTTCAGACATTGTAAAAGGAGTGCTGCATATTCAGCCCCCGGTTGTGCCTCCAGTGGCACCTTGGGTTCTCAACGTGGTGTTGAGTTTCTTAAAATCACATTGGTGTGAGCCACTAAAAACCGTGGATCTAAAATATCTCACGCGGAAAGTGGTCATGTTATTGGCCTTGGCTTCGGCCAGGCGTGTATCAGAATTGGCGGCTTTGTCATATAAAAGTCCTTATCTGATTTTCCATATGGATAGGGCAGAATTGAGGACTCGTCCCCAGTTTCTCCCTAAGGTGGTATCAGCTTTTCACTTGAACCAACCTATTGTAGTGCCTGCGGCTACTAGGGACTTGGAGGATTCCAGGTTACTGGACGTAGTCAGGGCCTTGAAAAATTATGTTTCCAGGACGGCTAGAGTCAGGAGAACTGACTCGCTGTTTATCCTGTATGCACCCAGCAAACTGGGTGCTCCTGCTTCTAAGCAGACTATTGCTCGCTGGATTTGTAGCACAATTCAGCTGGCGCATTCTGCGGCTTGACTACCGCAGCCAAAATCTGTAAAAGCCCATTCCACAAGGAAGGTGGGCTCATCTTGGGCAGCTGCCCGAGGGGTCTCGGCTTTCCAACTTTGCCGAGCTGCAACTTGGTCAGGGGCAAACACGTTTGCTAAATTCTACAAAATTGATACCCTGGCTGAGGAGGACCTGGAGTTCTCTCATTCGGTGCTGCAGAGTCATCCGCACTCTCCCGCCCGTTTGGGAGCTTTGGTATAATCCCCATGGTCCTTACGGAGTTCCCAGCATCCACTAGGACGTCACAGAAAATAAGATTTCTCTGACGTCCTAAGTGGATGCTGGGGACTCCGTCAGGACCATGGGGATTAGCGGCTCCGCAGGAGACAGGGCACAAAACTAAAGCTTTAGGATCAGGTGGTGTGTACTGGCTCCTCCCCCTATGACCCTCCTCCAAGCCTCAGGTTTTTGTGCCCGTCCGAGCAGGGTGCAATCTAGGTGGCTCTCTTAAGGAGCTGCTTAGAAAAAGTTTTTAGGTTTCTTATTTTCAGTGAGTCCTGCTGGCAACAGGCTCACTGCATCGAGGGACTTAGGGGAGAGAAGTTCAACTCACCTGCGTGCAGGATGGATTGGCTTCTTAGGCTACTGGACACCATTAGCTCCAGAGGGAGTCGGAACACAGGTCTCACCCTGGGGTTCGTCCCGGAGCCGCGCCGCCGACCCCCCTTGCAGATGCTGAAGATTGAAGGTCCCGAAACCGGCGGCAGAAGGCTTTTCAGTCTTCATGAAGGTAGCGCACAGCACTGCAGCTGTGCGCCATTGTTGTCACACACTTCACACCAACGGTCACGGAGGGTGCAGGGCGTTGCTGGGGGCGCCCTGGGCAGCAATGTATAATACCTTATTCTGGCTAAAAATACATCACATATAGCCCCTGGAGGCTATATGGATGTATTTAACCCCTGCCAGGTCTCAGAAAAACGGGAGAAGAAGCCCGCCGAAAAGGGGGCGGGGCCTATTCTCCTCAGCACACCGCCATTTTCCCTCACAGAAAGGCTGGTGGGAAGGCTCCCAGGCTCTCCCCTGCACTGCACTACAGAAACAGGGTTAAAACAGAGAGGGGGGGCACTTATTTGGCGATATGTATATATATATTAAAATGCTATAAGGGAAAAACACTTATATAAAGGTTGTCCCTGTATAATATAGCGTTTTTGGTGTGTGCTGGCAAACTCTCCCTCTGTCTCCCCAAAGGGCTAGTGGGGTCCTGTCCTCTATCAGAGCATTCCCTGTGTGTGTGCTGTGTGTCGGTACTTGTGTGTCGACATGTATGAGGACGATGTTGGTGAGGAGGCGGAGCAATTGCCGGTAATGGTGATGTCACTCTCTAGGGAGTCGACACCGGAATGGATGGCTTATTTAAGGAATTACGTGATAATGTCAACACGCTGCAAGGTCGGTTGACGACATGAGACGGCCGGCAAACCAATTAGTACCTGTCCAGGCGTCTAAAACACCGTCAGGGGCGTTAAAACGTCCTTTTACCTCAGTCGGTCGACACAGACACGGACACTGACTCCAGTGTCGACGGTGAAGAAACAAACGTATTTTCCTTTAGGGCCACACGTTACTTGTTAAGGGCAATGAAGGAGATGTTACATATTTCTGATACTACAAGTACCACAAAAAAGGGTATTATGTGGAGTGTGAAAAAACTACATGTGGTTTTTCCTGAATCAGATAAATTAAATGAAGTGTGTGATGATGCGTGGGTTTCCCCCGATAGAAAATTATTGGCGGTATACCCTTTCCCGCCAGAAGTTATGGCGCGTTGGGAAACACACCTTAGGGTGGATAAGGCGCTCACACGCTTATAAAAACAAGTGGCGTTACCGTCTCCAGATACGGACGCCCTCAAGGAGCCAACTGATAGGAGGTTGGAAAATATCCTAAAAAGTATATACACACATACTGGTGTTATACTGCGACCAGCGATCGCCTCAGCCTGGATGGGCAGCGCTGGGGTGGCTTGGTCGGATTCCCTGACTGGAAATATTGATACCCTTGACAGGGACAGTATTTTATTGACTATAGAGCATTTAAAAGATGCATTTCTATATATGCGAAACTCTGGCATCAAGAGTAAGTGCGATGTCCATATCTGCCAGACGATGTTTATGGACACGACAGTGGTCAGGTGATGCAGATTCCAAACGGCACATGGAAGTATTGCCGTATAAAGGGGAGGAGTTATTTGGGGTCGGTCCATCGGACCTGGTGGCCACGGCAACAGCTAGAAAATCCACCTTTTTTACCCCAAGTCACATCTCAGCAGAAAAAGACATAGTCTTTTCAGCCTCAGTCCTTTCGTCCCCATAATATCTGCCCAGGGATAGAGGTAAGGGAAGAAGACTGCAGCAGGCAGCCCATTCCCAGGAACAGAAGCCTTCCACCGCTTCTGCCAAGTCCTCAGCATGACGCTGGGGCCGTACAAACAGGTGCGGTGGGGGGTCGTCTCAAGAGTTTCAGCACGCAGTGGGCTCACTCGCAAGTGGACCCCTGGATCCTACAAGTAGTATCCCAGGGGTACAGATTGGAAATTCGAGACGTCTCCCCCTCGCAGGTTCCTGAAGTTTGCTTTACCAACGTCTACCTCCGACAGGGAGGCAGTATTGGAAACAATTCACAAGCTGTATTTCCAGCAGGTGATAATCAAAGTACCCCTCCTACAACAAGTAAAGGGGTATTATTCCACACTATATTGTGGTACTGAAGCCAGACGGCTCGGTGAGACCTATTCTAAATGGAGTCACTCAGAGCAGTGATAGCGAACCAGGAAGAAGGGGACTATATGGTGTCCCTGGACATCAAGGATGCTTACCTCCATGTCCAAATTTGCCCTTCTCACAAAGGGTACCTCAGGTTCGTGGTACAAAACTGTCACTATCAGTTTCAGACGCTGCCGTTTGGATTGTCCACGGCACCCCGGGTCTTTACCAAGGTAATGGCCGAAATGATGATTCTTCTTCAAAGAAAAGGCGTCTTAATTATCCCTTACTTGGACGATCTCCTGATAAGGGCAAGGTCCAGAGAACAGTTGGAGGTCTGAGTAGCACTATCTCAAGTAGTTCTACGACAGCACGGGTGGATTCTAAATATTCCAAAATCGCAGCTGTCTCCGACGACACGTCTGCTGTCCCTAGGGATGATTCTGGACACAGTCCAGAAAAAGGTGTTTCTCCCGGAGGAGAAAGCCAGGGAGTTATCCGAGCTAGTCAGGAACCTCCAAAAACCAGGAAAAGTGTCAGTGCATCATTGCACAAGGGTCCTGGGAAAAATGGTGGCTTCTTACGAAGCGATTCCATTCGGCAGATTTCACGCAAGAACTTTTCAGTGGGATCTGCTGGACAAATGGTCCGGATCGCATCTTCAGATGCATCAGCGGATCACCCTGTCTCCAAGGACAAGGGTGTCTCTTCTGTGGTGGCTGCAGAGTGCTCATCTACTAAAGTGCCACAGTTATGCATTCAGGACTGGGTCCTGGTGACCACGGATTCCAGCTTGAAAGGCTGGGGAGCAGTCACACAGGAAAAAAATTTCCAGGGAGTGTGATCAAGTCTGGGGACTTCTCTCCGCATAAATATACTGGAGCTAAGAGCAATTTACAATGCTCTAAGCTTAGCAAGACCTCTGCTTCAAGGTCAGCCGGTATTGATCCAGTGGGACAACATCACGGCAGTCGCCCACGTAAACAGACAGGGCGGCACAAGAAGCAGGAGGACAATGGCAGAAACTGCAAGGATTCTTCGCTGGGCGGAAAATCATGTGATAGCACTGTCAGCAGTTTTCATTCCGGGAGTGGACAACTGGGAAGCAGACTTCCTCAGCACGACCTCCACCCGGGAGAGTGGGGACTTCATCGAGAAGTTTTTTCCACATGATTGTGCACCGTTGGGAAAGACCAAAGGTGGACATGATGGCGTCCCGCCTGAACAAAAAACTGGACAGGTATTGCGCCAGGTCAAGAGACCCTCAGGCAATAGCTGTGGACGTTCTGGTAACACCATGGGTGTACCAGTCGGTGTATGTGTTCCCTCCTCTGCTTCTCATACCAAAGGTACTGAGAATTATAAGACGTAGAGGAGTAAGAACTATACTCGTGGCTCCGGATGGGCCAAGAAGGACTTGGTACCCGGAACTTCATGAGAAGCTCACAGAGGACTCAGGGCCTCTGCCGATAAGAAGGGACTTGCTTCAGCAAGTACCATGTCTGTTCCAAGACTTACCGCGGGTGCGTTTGACGGCATGGCGGTTGAACGCCGGATCCTAAAGGAAAAAAGGCATTCCGGAAGAGGTCATTCCTACCCTGGTCAAAGCCAGGAAGGAGGGGACCGCACAACATTATCACCACATGTGGCGAAAATATGTTGCGTGGTGTGAGGCCAGGAAGGCCCCACGAAGAAATTTCAACTCGGTCGATTCCTGCATTTCCTGCAAACAGGAGTGTCTATGGGCCTCAAATTGGGGTCCATTAAGGTTCAAATTTCGGCCCTGTCGATTTTCTTCCAGAAAGAATTGGCTTCAGTTCCTGAAGTCCAGAAATTTGACAAGGGAGTACTGCATATACAACCCCCTTTTGTGCCTCCAGTGGCACTGTGGGATCTCAACGTAGTCCTGGGATTCCTCAAATCACGTTGGTTTAAACCGCTCAAATCTGTGGATTTGAAATATCTCACATGGAAAGTGACCATGATGTTGGCCCTGGCCTCGGCCAGGCGAGTGTCAGAATTGGCGGCTTTGTCTCACAAAAGCCCATATCTGATTGTCCATTCGGACAGGGCAGAGCTGCAGACTCGTCCCCAGTTTCTCCCTAAGGTGGTGTCAGCGTTTCATCTGAACTAGCTTATTGTGGTACCTGCGGCTACTAGAGACTTGGAGGACTCCAAGTTGCTAGATGTTGTCAGGGCCCTGAAAATATAGATTTCCAGGACGGCTGGAGTCAGGAAAACTGACTTGCTGTTATCCTGTATGCACCCAAAAAACTGGGTGCTCTTGCTTCTAAGCAGACGATTGCTAGTTGAATGTGTAGTACAATTCAGCTTGCACATTCTGTGGCAGGACTGCCACAGCCAAAATATATAAATGCCCATTCCACAAGGAAGGTGGGCTCATCTTGGGCGACTGCCCGAGGGGTCTCGGCTTTACAGCTTTGCCGAGCTGCTACTTGGTCAGGGGCACACCCTGGCTGAGGAGGGCCTGGAGTTCTCTCACTCGGTGCTGCAGAGTCATCCGCACTCTCCCGCCCGTTTGGGAGCTTTGGTATAATCCCCATGGTCCTGACGGAGTCCCCAGCATCCACTTAGGACGTCAGAGAAAATAAGATTTTACTTACCGATAAATCTATTTCTCGTAGTCCGTAGTGGATGCTGGGCGCCCATCCCAAGTGCGGATTGTCTGCAATACTTGTACATAGTTATTGTTACAAAAAAATCGGGTTGTTATTGTTGTGAGCCGTCTGTTCAGAGGCTCCTACGTTTGTCATACTGTTAACTGGGTTTAGATCACGAGTTATACGGTGTGATTGGTGTGGCTGGTATGAGTCTTACCCGGGATTCAATATCCTTCCTTATTGTGTACGCTCGTCCGGGCACAGTATCCTAACTGAGGCTTGGAGGAGGGTCATAGGGGGAGGAGCCAGTGCACACCACCTGATCCTAAAGCTTTAGTTTTGTGCCCTGTCTCCTGCGGAGCCGCTAATCCCCATGGTCCTGACGGAGTCCCCAGCATCCACTACGGACTACGAGAAATAGATTTATCGGTAAGTAAAATCTTATTTTTACTCACCGGTAAATCTATTTCTCGTAGTCCGTAGTGGATGCTGGGCGCCCATCCCAAGTGCGGATTGTCTGCAATACTTGTATATATAGTTATTGCCTAACTAAAGGGTTATTGTTGAGCCATCTGTTGAGAGGCTCAGTTATATTCATACTGTTAACTGGGTATAGTATCACGAGTTATACGGTGTGATTGGTGTGGCTGGTATGAGTCTTACCCGGGATTCAAAATCCTTCCTTATTATGTCAGCTCGTCCGGGCACAGTATCCTAACTGAGGCTTGGAGGAGGGTCATAGTGGGAGGAGCCAGTGCACACCAGGTGACCTAAAGCTTTCTTTAGTTGTGCCCAGTCTCCTGCGGAGCCGCTATTCCCCATGGTCCTTACGGAGTTCCCAGCATCCACTACGGACTACGAGAAATAGATTTACCGGTGAGTAAAATCTTATTTTTTTTACTCGCTGCACACCAAACAATATTTTCTCTAACGTCCTAAGTGGATGCTGGGACTCCGTAAGGACCATGGGGAATAGCGGCTCCGCAGGAGACTGGGCACAAAAGTAAAAGCTTGAACTAGCTGGTGTGCACTGGCTCCTCCCCCTATGACCCTCCTCCAAGCCTCAGTTAGATTTTTGTGCCCGAACGAGAAGGGTGCATGCTAGGTGGCTCTCCTGAGCTGCTTAGAGTAAAAGTTTATTTTAGGTTTTTTATTTTCAGTGAGTCCTGCTGGCAACAGGCTCACTGCATCGTGGGACTAAGGGGAGAAGAAACGAACTCACCTGCGTGCAGAGTGGATTGGGTTTCTTAGGCTACTGGACATTAGCTCCAGAGGGACGATCACAGGTTCAGCCTGGATGGGTCCCGGAGCCGCGCCGCCGGCCCCCTTACAGAGCCAGAAGAACGAAGAGGTCCGGTGAAATCGGCGGCAGAAGACGTTCCTGTCTTCAACTAAGGTAGCGCACAGCACTGCAGCTGTGCGCCATTGCTCTCAGCACACTTAACACTCCGGTCACTGAGGGTGCAGGGCGCTGGGAGGGAGCGCCCTGAGACGCAATAAAAACAGAAATACCTTAGGATGGCAAAAGAAATACATCACATATAGCTCCTGGGCTATATGGATGTATTTAACCCCTGCCAGTTTTCCAGAAAAAAGCGGGAGATAAGGCCGTCGTGAAGGGGCGGAGGCTATCTCCTCAGCACACAAGCGCCATTTTCCCTCACAGTTCCGCTGGAAGGACGGCTCCCTGACTCTCCCCTGCAGTCCCTACAGAATCAGGGTAAAAACGAGAGAGGGGGGGCACTATTGGCAGCTAAATTATAAACAGCAGCTATAAAAGGGAGTAACACTTATATAAGGTTATCCCTATATATATATATAGCGCTCTGGTGTGTGCTGGCAAACTCTCCCTCTGTCTCCCCAAAGGGCTAGTGGGGTCCTGTCCTCTATCAGAGCATTCCCTGTGTGTGTGCTGGGTGTCGGTACGATTGTGTCGACATGTATGAGGAGGAAAATGATGTGGAAGCAGAGCAATTGCCTGTATTAGTGATGTCACCCCCTAGGGAGTCGACACCTGACTGGATGGTTGTATTTAAAGAACTACGTGACAATGTCAGCACTTTACAAAAAAACTGTTGACGACATGAGACAGCCGACAAATCAATTAGTGCCTGTCCAGGCGTCTCAGACACCGTCAGGGGCGATAAAACGCCCGTTACCTCAGTGGGTCGACACAGACCCAGACACGGATACTGAGTCCAGTGTCGACGGTGAGGAGACAAACGTAATGTCCAGTAGGGCCACACGTTACATGATCACGGCAATGAAGGAGGCATTGAACATTTCTGACACTACAAGTACCACAAAGAAGGGTATTATGTGGGGAGTGAAAAAACTACCAGTAGCTTTTCCTGAGTCAGATGAATTAAATGAGGTGTGTGATAAAGCGTGGGTTTCCCCCGATAAAAAAGTGCTAATTTCTAATAAATTATTGGCACTATACCCTTTCCCGCCAGAGGTTAGGGCGCGTTGGGAAACACCCCCTAGAGTAGATAAAGCGCTCACACGTTTATCTAAACAAGTAGCGTTACCGTCTCCTGATACGGCCGCCCTCAAAGAACCAGCGGATAGAAGGCTGGAAAATATCCTGAAGGGTATATACACACATACTGGTGTTATACTGCGACCAGCAATCGCATCAGCCTGGATGTGCAGTGCTGGAGTGGCGTGGTCGGATTCCCTGACTGAAAATATTGATACCCTGGATAGGGACAGTATATTACTAACTATAGAGCATTTGAAGGATGCATTACTATATATGCGTGATGCACAGAGGGATATTTGCACCCTGGCATCAAGAGTGAGTGCTATGTCCATTTCTGCCAGAAGAGCGTTATGGACGCGACAGTGGTCAGGGGATGCGGATTCCAAACGACATATGGAAGTATTGCCGTTTAAAGGGGAGGAGTTATTTGGGGCCGGTCTATCGGACCTGGTGGCCACGGCAACGGCCGGAAAGTCCACCTTTTTACCCCAGGTCACCTCTCAGCAGAAAAAGACACCGTCTTTTCAAACTCAGTCCTTTCGTTCCCATAAGTACAGGCGGGCAAAAGGCCACTCATTTCTGCCCCGGGGCAGAGGAAGAGGAAAAAGACTGCACCAGGCAGCCTCTTCCCAGGAGCAGAAGCCCTCCTCTGCTTCTGCCAAGTCTTCAGCATGACGCTGGGGCTTTACAAGCAGACTCGGACACGGTGGGGGCCCGTCTCAAAAATTTCAACGCGCAGTGGGCTCACTCGCAAGTGGACCCCTGGATTCTGCAGGTAGTATCACAGGGGTACAAACTGGAATTCGAGACGTCTCCCCCTCGCCGGTTCCTGAAGTCTGCTCTACCAAAGTCTCCCTCCGACAGGGAGGCAGTTTTGGAAGCCATTCACAAGCTGTATTCCCAGCAGGTGATAATCAAGGTACCTCTCCTACAACAGGGAAAAGGGTATTATTCCACGCTGTTTGTGGTACCGAAGCCGGACGGCTCGGTGAGACCAATTTTAAATCTAAAATCCTTGAACACTTACATAAAGAGGTTCAAATTCAAGATGGAGTCACTCAGAGCAGTGATAGCAAACCTGGAAGAAGGGGACTATATGGTGTCTCTGGACATCAAAGATGCTTATCTCCACGTCCCAATCTACCCTTCTCACCAAGGGTACCTCAGGTTTGTAGTACAAAACTGTCATTATCAGTTTCAGACGCTGCCGTTTGGATTGTCCACGGTACCTCGGGTCTTTACCAAGGTAATGGCCGAAATGATGATTCTTCTTCGAAGAAAAGGCGTTTTAATTATCCCTTACTTGGACGATCTCCTGATAAGGGCAAGGTCCAGGGAACAGTTAGAAGTCGGAGTAGCACTATCTCAGTTAGTGTTACGTCAGCACGGGTGGATTCTAAATATTCCAAAATCGCAGCTGATTCCAACGACACGTCTCCTGTTCCTAGGAATGATTCTGGACACAGTCCAGAAAAAGGTGTTTCTCCCAGAGGAGAAGGCCAGGGAGTTATCCGAGCTAGTCAGGAATCTCCTAAAACCAGGCCAGGTGTCAGTGCATCAGTGCACGAGGGTCCTGGGAAAAATGGTGGCTTCTTACGAAGCGATTCCATTCGGAAGATTCCATGCAAGAACGTTTCAGTGGGATCTTCTGGACAAATGGTCCGGATCGCATCTTCAGATGCATCAGCGGATAACCCTGTCGCCAAGGACAAGGGTGTCTCTTCTGTGGTGGCTGCAGAGTGCTCATCTACTAGAGGGCCGCAGATTCGGCATTCAGGATTGGATCCTGGTGACCACAGATGCCAGCCTGAGAGGCTGGGGAGCAGTCACACAGGGACAAAATTTCCAGGGCTTGTGGTCAAGCATGGAAACATCTCTTCATATAAACATTCTGGAACTAAGGGCCATTTACAATGCCCTAAGTCAAGCAAAACCCCTGCTTCAGGGTCAGGCGGTATTGATCCAATCGGACAACATCACGTCAGTCGCCCACGTAAACAGACAGGGCGGCACGAGAAGCAGGAGGGCGATGGCAGAAGCTGCAAGGATTCTTCGCTGGGCGGAGAATCATGTGATAGCACTGTCAGCAGTGTTCATTCCGGGAGTGGACAACTGGGAAGCGGACTTCCTCAGCAGACACGACCTTTACCCGGGGGAGTGGGGACTTCATCCAGAAGTCTTCCAAGAGATGGTAAACCGTTGGGAAAAACCAAAGGTGGACGTGATGGCGTCCCGTCTCAACAAAAAACTAGACAGATATTGCGCCAGGTCAAGGGACCCTCAGGCAATAGCGGTGGACGCTCTGGTAACACCATGGGTGTACCAGTCAGTGTATGTGTTCCCTCCTCTGCCTCTCATACCAAAAGTACTGAGAATCATAAAAAGGAGAGGAGTAAGAACTATACTCGTGGTTCCGGATTGGCCAAGAAGGACTTGGTACCCGGAACTTCAAGAGATGCTCACGGAGGACCCGTGGCCTCTACCTCTAAGAAAGGACCTGCTCCAGCAGGGACCTTGTCTGTTCCAAGACTTACCGCGGCTGCGTTTGACGGCATGGCGGTTGAACGCCGGATCCTGAAGGAAAAAGGCATTCCAGAAGAAGTCATCCCTACCCTGATAAAGGCCAGGAAGGATGTAACCACGAAACATTATCACCACATTTGGCGAAAATATGTTGCGTGGTGTGAGGCCAAAGAGGCCCCTACAGAGGAATTTCAACTGGGTCGCTTCCTACATTTCCTGCAAACAGGAGTGTCTATGGGCCTAAAATTAGGGTCCATTAAGGTTCAAATTTCGGCCCTGTCGATTTTCTTCCAAAAAGAACTGGCTTCAGTGCCTGAAGTCCAGACGTTTGTCAAAGGGGTACTGCATATACAGCCTCCTTTTGTGCCCCCGGTGGCAGCTTGGGATCTCAATGTGGTTTTGGGGTTCCTAAAATCACATTGGTTTGAACCACTCACCACTGTGGAATTAAAATATCTCACATGGAAGGTGGTAATGCTGTTAGCCCTGGCTTCAGCCAGGCGTGTCTCAGAATTGGCGGCTTTATCTTATAAAAGCCCTTACCTGATTTTTCACACGGATAGGGCAGAATTGAGGACTCGTCCTCAATTTCTCCCAAAGGTGGTTTCAGCGTTTCACGTGAACCAGCCTATTGTGGTGCCTGCGGCTACTAGGGACTTGGAGGACTCCAAGTTACTGGACGTAGTCAGGGCCCTGAAAATATATATTTCCAGGACGGCTGGAGTCAGGAAATCTGACTCGCTGTTTATCCTGTATGCACCCAACAAGCTGGGTGCTCCTGCTTCTAAGCAGACGATTGCTCGTTGGATTTGTAGTACAATTCAGCTTGCACATTCTGTGGCAGGCCTGCCACAGCCAAAATCTGTAAAAGCCCATTCCACATGGAAGGTGGGCTCATCTTGGGCGGCTGCCCGAGGGGTCTCGGCTTTACAACTTTGCCGAGCAGCTACTTGGTCAGGGGCAAACACGTTTGCTAAATTCTACAAATTTGATACCCTGGCTGAGGAGGACCTGGAGTTCTCTCATTCGGTGCTGCAGAGTCATCCGCACTCTCCCGCCCGTTTGGGAGCTTTGGTATAATCCCCATGGTCCTTACGGAGTCCCAGCATCCACTTAGGACGTTAGAGAAAATAAGAATTTACTTACCGATAATTCTATTTCTCATAGTCCGTAGTGGATGCTGGGCGCCCATCCCAAGTGCGGATTGTCTGCAATACTTGTACATAGTTATTGTTACAAAATTCGGGTTATTATTGTTGTGAGCCATCTTTTCAGAGGCTCCTTCGTTTATCATACTGTTAACTGGGTTCAGATCACAGGTTGTACGGTGTGATTGGTGTGGCTGGTATGAGTCTTACCCGGGATTCAATATCCTTCCTTATTATGTACGCTCGTCCGGGCACAGTATCCTAACTGAGGCTTGGAGGAGGGTCATAGGGGGAGGAGCCAGTGCACACCAGCTAGTTCAAGCTTTTACTTTTGTGCCCAGTCTCCTGCGGAGCCGCTATTCCCCATGGTCCTTACGGAGTCCCAGCATCCACTACGGACTATGAGAAATAGAATTATCGGTAAGTAAATTCTTATTTTAAAATTGCCAAGGCACACTATCAGTTCACCCACAGAAAAAAAAACACACATTGGCCCTCACAGTAAAAAACAAATCCACACATACATTGGCCTACACAGAAAAAACAATCACATTGCTCCCCACATAAATCATGTTGCTCCCTACATAAATCCTATTGCTTCCCACATGAATTATTCACATTGTTCCCCCAATAAATCCTATTGCTCCGCACAGGAGAAATAACATAACAAATATTAGACCCTACCAGTCAGCTGTCCTCCTCCCTGTCCCTCAGTGGCGGGGGTTGTTCATAGTGGAGTGCTGCGAATACTGAGCAGCGGGCGGTCGGGCAGGTGTGGATGTGGGTGGGCAAGGAAAGCTGTGGATGCAGGCGGGAACTGGAAGATGTGGATGCAGGCGGGTGGGCAGGCTGAGTGGTGAGACGCGGCGGCCGTGACCTATGATATCACACCGCCGCGTCACCAAGGGATAGGTCATGGCCGGAGCATGACTGATCCTCTAAGAAGAGCCCGGGCCAACAGTTCACTCTGAAGGTGCAGGAAGCTGCTCTGGCTCCGCGGCACACCTTGCAACTGGTTGCGGCACACTGGTTGAAAAAGCCTGGTCTAGGATGTAAGAGAAAATAAGAATTTACTTACCGATAATTCTATTTCTCGTAGTCCGTAGTGGATGCTGGGGACTCCATAAGGACCATGGGGAATAGCGGCTCCGCAGGAGACTGGGCACATCTAAAGAAAGCTTTAGGACTATCTGGTGTGCACTGGCTCCTCCCCCTATGACCCTCCTCCAAGCCTCAGTTAGGATACTGTGCCCGGACGAGCGTACACAATAAGGAAGGATTTTGAATCCCGGGTAAGACTCATACCAGCCACACCAATCACACTGTACAACTTGTGATCTGAACCCAGTTAACAGCATGATAACAGAGGAGCCCCTAGAAAAGATGGCTCACTACAGCAATAACCCGATTTTTTGGTAACAATAACTATGTACCAGTATTGCAGACAATCCGCACTTGGGATGGGCGCCCAGCATCCACTACGGACTACGAGAAATAGAATTATCGGTAAGTAAATTCTTATTTTCTCTAACGTCCTAAGTGGATGCTGGGGACTCCGTAAGGACCATGGGGATTATACCAAAGCTCCCAAACGGGCGGGAGAGTGCGGATGACTCTGCAGCACCAATTGAGAGAACTCCAGGTCCTCCTCAGCCAGGGTATCAATTTTGTAGAATTTTACAAACGTATTTGCTCCTGACCAAGTAGCTGCTCGGCAAAGTTGTAAAGCCGAGACCCCTCGGGCAGCCGCCCAAGATGAGCCCATCTTCCTTGTGGAGTGGGCATTTACAGATTTTTGGCTGTGGCAGGCCTGCCACAGAATGTGCAAGCTGAATTGTACTACAAATCCAACGAGCAATAGTCTGCTTAGAAGCAGGAGCACCCAGTTTGTTGGGTGCATACAGGATAAACAGCGAGTCAGATTTTCTGACTCCAGCCGTCCTGGAAACATATATTTTCAGGGCCCTGACAACGTCTAGCAACGTGGAGTCCTCCAAGTCCCTAGTAGCCGCAGGCACCACAATAGGTTGGTTCAGGTGAAACGCTGAAACCACCTTAGGGAGAAACTGAGGACGAGTCCTCAATTCCGCCCTGTCCGAATGGAAAATCAGATAAGGGCTTTTACAGGATTAAGCCGCCAATTCTGACACGCGCCTGGCCCAGGCCAGGGCCAGCAGCATGACCACTTTCCATGTGAGATATTTTAACTCCACAGATTTAAGTGGTTCAAACCAATGTGACTTTTGGAACCCAAAAAACTACATTGAGATCCCAAAGTGCCACTGGAGGCACAAAAGGAGGCTGTATATGCAGTACCCCTTTTACAAACGTCTGAACTTCAGGGACTGAAGCTAGTTCTTTTTGGAAGAAAATTGACAGGGCCGAAATTTGAACCTTAATGGACCCCAATTTCAGGCCCATAGACACTCCTGTTTGCAGGAAATGTAGGAATCGACCCAGTTGAATTTCCTCCGTCGGGCCTTACTGGCCTCGCACCACGCAACATATTTTCGCCAAATGCGGTGATAATGTTTTGCGGTTACATCCTTCCTGGCTTTGATCAGGATAGGGATGACTTCATCCGGAATGCCTTTTTTCCTTCAGGATCCGGCGTTCAACCGCCATGCCGTCAAACGCAGCCGCGGTAAGTCTTGGAATAGACAGGGTCCTTGTTGGAGCAGGTCCCTTCTTAGAGGTAGAGGCCAAGGATCCTCCGTGAGCATCTCTTGAAGTTCCGGTTACCAAGTCCTTCTTGGCCAATCCGGAGCCACGAATATAGTGCTTACTCCTCTCCATCTTATCAATCTCAGTACCTTGGGTATGAGAGGCAGAGGAGGGAACACATACACTGACTGGTACACCCACGGTGTTACCAGAGCGTCTACAGCTATTGCCTGAGGGTCCCTTGACCTGGCGCAATACCTGTCGAGTTTTTCCCAACGGTTTATAATCATGTGGAAGACTTCTGGGTGAAGTCCCCACTCTCCCGGGTGGAGGTCGTGCTGAGGAAGTCTGCTTCCCAGTTGTCCACTCCCGGAATGAATACTGCTGACAGTGCTATCACATGATTTTCCGCCCAGCGAAGAATCCTTGCAGCTTCTGCCATTGCCCTCCTGCTTCTTGTGCCACCCTGTCTGTTTACGTGGGTGACTGCCGTGATGTTGTCCGACTGGACCAACACCGGCTGACCTTGAAGCAGAGGTCTTGCTAAGCTTAGAGCATTGTAAATGGCCCTTAGCTTCAGGATATTTATGTGAAGTGATGTCTCCAGGCTTGACCATAAGCCCTGGATATTCCTTCCCTGTGTGACTGCTCCCCAGCCTCGCAGGCTGGCATCCGTGGTCACCAGGACCCAGTCCTGAATGTCGAATCTGCGGCCCTCTAGAAGATGAGCACTCTGCAACCACCACAGGAGGGACACCCTTGTCCTTGGTGACAGGGTTATCCGCTGATGCATCTGAAGATGCGACCCGGACCATTTGTCCAGCAGGTCCCACTGGAAAGTTCTTGCGTGGAATCTGCTGAATGGGATTGCTTCGTAGGAAGCCACCATTTTACCCAGAACCTTTGTGCATTGATGCACTGAGACTTGGCTCGGTTTTAGGAGGTTCCTGACTAGCTCGGATAACTCCCTGTCTTTCCCCTCCGGGAGAAACACCTTTTTCTGGACTGTGTCCAGGATCATCCCTAGGAACAGAAGACAAGTCGTCGGAACCAGCTGCGATTTTGGAATATTGAGAATCCAATCGTGCTGCCGCAACACTACCTGAGATAGTGCTACACCGACCTCCAACTGTTCCCTGGATCTTACCCTTATCAGGGAATCGTCCAAGTAAGGGATAACTAAAATTCCCTTCCTTCGAAGGAATATCATCATTTCGGCCATTACCTTGGTAAAGACCCGGGGTGCCGTGGACCATCCATACGGCAGCGTCTGAACTGATAGTGACAGTTCTGTACCATAAACCTGAGGTACCCTTGGTGAGAAGGGTAAATTTTGACATGAAGGTAAGCATCCTTGATGTCCCGAGACATCATGTAGTCCCCTTCTTCCAGGTTCGCAATCACTGCTCTGAGTGACTCAATCTTGAATTTGAACCTCTGTATGTAAGTGTTCAAAGATTTTAGATTTAGAATCGGTCTCACCGAGCCGTCCGGCTTCGGTACCACAACAGTGTGGAATAATACCCTGTTCCCTGTTGCAGGAGGGGTACCTTGATTATCACCTGCTGGGAATACAGCTTGTGAATGGCTTCCAAAACTGTCTCCCTGTCAGAAGGAGACATCGGTAAAGCCGACTTTAGGAAAACGGCGAGGGGGAGACGTCTCGAATTCTAATTTGTACCCCTGAGATATCACCTGAAGGATCCAGGGGTCTACTTGCGAGTGAGCCCACTGCGCGCTGAAATTCATTGAGACGGGCCCCCCACCGTGCCTGATTCTGCTTGTAAAGCCCCAGCGTCATACTGAGGGCTTGGCAGAGGCGGGAGAGGGTTTCTGTTCCTGGGAACTGGCTGATTTCTGCAGCCTTTTTCCTCTCCCTCTGTCACGGGGCAGAAATGAGGAACATTTTGCCCGCTTGTCCACGAAAAGACTGCGCCTGATAATACGGCGTCTTCTCATGTTGAGAGGCGACCTGGGGTACAAACGTGGATTTCCCAGCTGTTGCCGTGGCCACCAGGTCTGAAAGACCGACCCCAAATAACTCCTCCCCTTATTAAGGCAATACTTCCAAATGCCGTTTGGAATACGCATCACCTGACCACTGACGTGTCCATAACCCTCTACTGGTAGAAATGGACAACGCACTTAGACTTGATGCCAGTCGGCAAATATTCCGCTGTGCATCACGCATATATAGAAATGCATCTTTTAAATGCTCTATAGGCAAAAATATACTGTCCCTATCTAGGGTATCAATATTTTCAGTCAGGGAATCCGACCACGCCAACCCAGCACTGCACATCCAGGCTGAGGCGATTGCTGGTATAACACCAGTATGTGTGTAAATACATTTTAGGATACCCTCCTGCTTTCTATCAGCAGGATCCTTAAGGGCGGCCATCTCAGGAGAGGGTAGAGCCCTTACAAGCGTGTGAGCGCTTTATCCACCCTAGGGGGTGTTTCCCAACGCACCCTAACCTCTGGCGGGAAAGGATATAATGCCAATAACATTTTAGAAATTATCAGTTGTTATCGGGGGAAAACCACGCATCATCACACACCTCATTTAATTTCTCAGATTCAGGAAAACTACAGGTAGTTTTTCCTCACCGAACATAATACCCCTTTTTGGTGGTACTCGTATTATCAGAATTGTGTAAAACATTTTTCATTGCCTCAATCATGTAACGTGTGGCCCTACTGGAAGTCACATTTGTCTCTTCACCGTCGACACTGGAGTCAGTATCCGTGTCGGCGTCTATATCTGCCATCTGAGGTAACGGGCGCTTTAGAGCCCCTGACGGCCTATGAGACGTCTGGACAGGCACAAGCTGAGTAGCCGGCTGTCTCATGTCAACCACTGTCTTTTATACAGAGCTGACACTGTCACGTAATTCCTTCCAACAGTTCATCCACTCAGGTGTCGACCCCCTAGGGGGTGACATCACTATTACAGGCAATCTGCTCCGTCTCCACATCATTTTTCTCCTCATACATGTCGACACAAACGTACCGACATACAGCACACACACAGGGAATGCTCTGATAGAGGACAGGACCCCACTAGCCCTTTGGGGAGACAGAGGGAGAGTTTGCCAGCACACACCAGAGCGCTATATATATACAGGGATAACCTTATATAAGTGTTTTTCCCCTTATAGCTGCTGTATTGTTAATACTGCGCCTAATTAGTGCCCCCCTCTCTTTTTTAACCATTTCTGTAGTGTAGTGACTGCAGGGGAGAGCCAGGGGAGCTTCCCTCCAACTGAGCTGTGAGGGAAAATGGCGCCAGTGTGCTGAGGAGATAGGCTCCGCCCCTTTTTCGCGGACTTTTCTCCTGCTTTTTTATGGATTCTGGCAGGGGTTAAAATTCATCCATATAGCCCTGGGGGCTATATGTGATGTATTTTCGCCAGCCAAGGTGTTTTTATTGCTGCTCAGGGCGCCCCCCCTAGCGCCCTGCACCCTCAGTGACCGAAGTGTGAAGTGTGCTGAGGAGCAATGGCGCACAGCTGCAGTGCTGTGCGCTACCTTGGTGAAGACAGGATGTCTTCTGCCGCCGATTTTCCGGACCTCTTCTGTCTTCTGGCTCTGTAAGGGGGCCGGCGGCGCGGCTCTGGGACCTATCCATGGCTGGGCCTTTGATCGGTCCCTCTGGAGCTAATGTCCAGTAGCCTAAGAAGCCCAATCCACTCTGCACGCAGGTGAGTTCGCTTCTTCTCCCCTTAGTCCCTCGATGCAGTGAGCCTGTTGCCAGCAGGTCTCACTGAAAATAAAAAACCTAAACTAAAACTTTCACTAAGAAGCTCAGGAGAGCCCCTAGTGTGCACCCTTCTCGTTCGGGCACAGAGATCTAACTGAGGCTTGGAGGAGGGTCATAGGGGGAGGAGCCTGTGCACACCAGATAGTCCTAAAGCTTTCTTTAGATGTGCCCAGTCTCCTGCGGAGCCGCTATTCCCCATGGTCCTTACGGAGTCCCCAGCATCCACTTAGGACGTTAGAGAAAATAGGATTTTAATTACCTACCGGTAAATCCTTTTCTCGTAGTCCGTAGAGGATGCTGGGCGCCCACCCAGTGCTTCGTAATCCTTCAGTGGTTATTTAGTTCAGTGCTGCTTAGTTCTTGGTTAAGTACTGTTTTGTTACTTGGTAAGTAATCTTGTTCAGCCGTTGCTGATGTTTCAAGCTGGTTAGCTTGGTTTGCCTTGTATGTGTGAGCCGGTGTGAATCTCACCATTATCTGTGTAAAATCCTTCTCTCAAAGTATGTCTTCTCCTCGGGCACAGTTTCTAGACTGAGTCTGGTAGGAGGGGCATAGAGGGAGGAGCCAGCCCACACTCTCAAACTCTTAAAGTGCCAATGGCTCCAAGTGGACCTGTCTATACCCCATGGTACCAATGTGGACCCCAGCATCCTCTACGGACTATGAGAAAAGTATTTACCGGTAGGTAATTAATATCCTATTATCTGGCTTCTTGACTACCCAGCTGTCACACCCATGTGATGTTACCGAGTAAGTTGTGTCTGTGCAGTAGAATGTCTCCTCATGGTCCTTCATGTCTGTGTTACCAAGTGCTACTCGTCTTCAGATTTCTGCTCTGCTTGCTGCGTTAATGTTGATTAGTGATCCTAGTAGGCTAAAACGATCTAATATTTCAATGTATTCTCCATTTAGGTGATAATGACTTAAGGTGAGTACACACTAGGCGATGTGCTTGGTGAGCGAGATCGCGCAGTGTTTCCCCTTCCGGGCCGGGCTGCTCAATGGCGGGCATACACACTGTGCGATATAATTAATGCTATCGCACAGTGATGTCATGCCACGGGCCAGCCAGAGCATGCAGTTTTGGACAATGAGTCCAAGTTGAGCTGCATGCACAGCCGACACCGAGGGTCATTAATGACTCGCGGGGCCGTTTATTGGTTGGTGGCGGCATACACACTGAGCGATATAGTAAATGTCGTCGCTCAGGAAGGGTCAAAATGAGCCACGTCGTTTACTTTAGTGCTAAGTGTGAACCCACCTTAAGGTTTCCAGTTGTCGCCAACACATTAAGATACAAACCCATCAGGCTGCATTTTTTTGGTACACCTTAGAATAGATTATAAACAATTGGATTATAGTGATATTTCAAGCTAATTGCTTTCCTGAATTAGCATCACACACGTCTTACCTTAATACAAAGTATTGAAGAAAAAACTGAGGCCCTTTTGGTGACCATAGAAACGGGAGAAGTCGATTATTCGTATTGGCGTGATATACCGGCCACCAGGTCAGGAAGAGGAACTGGACAAGAACCTATTGCAGGACATAACTAAAATGGCAGTAAAAGGAGAGGTAATAATCATGGGAGACTTTAATCTTCCTGATGTAAACTGGGAGGTGTCTGTTGCTAGTTCCACTAGAAGTAGGGACATTCTGAATTCCCTTCAGATAGCATCCCTCCACCAGTTGGTGAGGGAGCCCACTCGGAAAGACGCAATATTAGACTTAATACTTACAAATGGAGACAGAATATCGGACATAAAAGTGGCTAAAAATCTGGGATCCAGTGATCATCAAGCAGTATAGTATACAGTATATAGTGTGTGTATGTATATATATATATATATATATACAGGTTGAGTATACCATATCCAAATATTCCGAAATACAGATTTTTTTGAGTGAGGCTGAGATCGTGAAACCTTTGTTTTCTGTTGGCTCAATGTCCACAAACTTTGTTTAATACACAAGGTTATTAAAAATATTGTAGTAAATGACCTTCAGGCAGTGTATATAAGGTGTATATGAAACCTAAATGAATTGTGTGTATGTACACAAACTTTGTTTAATGCACAAAGTTATTAAAAATATTGGCTAAAATGACCTTCAGGCTGTGTGTATAAGATGTATATGAAACATAAGTGCATTCTGTGCTTAGACTTAGGTCCCATCGCCATGATATCTCATTATGGTATGCAATTATTCCAAAATACGGAAAAATCCGATATCCAAAATACTTCTGGTCCCAAGCATTTTGGATAAGGGATACTCAACCTGTGTGTGTGTGTATATATATATATATATATATATATATATATATATAGTATATAGTATGGTTCAGCATAAAAAAAGAGACTGACTCATCCCATACAAAAACAAAGGTGTTGGATTTTAGGAAGGCTGATTTTGTAGGGATGGGAGGAACTTGGAAGCAGTGCAGGAGAGGTGGGAAACCTTGAAAAGTGCAATATTAAAGGCAACAGACCTTTGTATCAAAAGTGTTAGGAAAAACACAAGGAAAAGGAAGCCAGTGTGGTTTGCGAATGAAGTAGCAAATATTGTGAAAGCTAAAAAGATGGCTTTTAGGAAATATAAGCAGACACAAAATAATGAAGACAAAGAGATATATCTTGTTAGACAGAAGGAGACTAAGAAGGTAATCAGATGTGCAAAGGCACAAGCTGTGGAGAAAATGGCCCAGTCAGTGGGTAAAGGAGGCAAAACTTTTTTTAGGTATATAAGCGAAAGGAGAAAAACAAAAGGCGGAATAATAATAGGATTTTGGTACTTACCAGGTAAATCCTTTTCTTTGAATCCATAGGGGTCACTGGAGTACTCTTGGGATATGGACGGGCTTCCGTAGGAACACAGCACTGAATATTTAAATTTAGTAACACTCCACCCCTCCATATCCCCGAGCACTTACTCAGTGTTTTTTACTGAGCCGAACAGGAATTAAGAGAGGTTAATAATGGAGTATTACATATAACATAACTGACAATAACGAAGTTAACCCATAACGTTACTGACAACTAACAGTTGACACCCTAACCAGCACTTGTAACTTGAACCAGTCGGTGAAAATGTGTTACCATAAGATCCTCAGAACTAACCCCAAGTAAGTAAACTGCTCTGGGTGGGCGTCCAGTGACCCCTATGGATTCAAAGAAAAGGATTTACCTGGTAAGTACCAAAATCCTATTTTCTCTATCGTCCTAAGTGGATGCTGGGGTTCCTGAAAGGACCATGGGGAATAGCGGCTCCGCAGGAGACAGGGCACAAAAAAGTAAAGCTTTACTAGGTCAGGTGGTGTGCACTGGCTCCTCCCCCTATGACCCTCCTCCAGACTCCAGTTAGATTTTGTGCCCGAACGAGAAGGGTGCAATCTAGGTGGCTCTCCTAAAGAGCTGCTTAGAGAAAGTTTAGTTTAGGTTTTTTTCTTTACAGTGAGTCCTGCTGGCAACAGGATCACTGCAACGTGGGACTTAGGGGGAAAGTAGTAAACTCACCTGCATGCAGAGTGGATTTGCTGCTTGGCTACTGGACACCATTAGCTCCAGAGGGATCGAACACAGGCCCAGCCGTGGAGTCCGGTCCCGGAGCCGCGCCGCCGACCCCCTTGCAGATGCTGAAGCGTGAAGAGGTCCGGAAACCGGCGGCTGAAGACTCCTCAGTCTTCATAAGGTAGCGCACAGCACTGCAGCTGTGCGCCATTTTCCTCTCAGCACACTTCACTGGGCAGTCACTGAGGGTGCAGAGCGCTGGGGGGGGGCGCTCTGAGAGGCAAATATAAACCTTATACAAGGCTAAAAATACCTCACATATAGCCCATAGGGGCTATATGGAGATATTTAACCCCTGCCTGACTGGAAAAATAGCGGGAGAAGAACCCGCCGAAAAAGGGGCGGGGCCTATCTCCTCAGCACACGGCGCCATTTTCTGTCACAGCTCCGCTGGTCAGAACGGCTCCCAGGTCTCTCCCCTGCACTGCACTACAGAAACAGGGTAAAACAGAGAGGGGGGGCACATTAATGGCTATATATATATATATTAAAGCAGCTATAAGGGAGCACTTAATATAAGGATATCCCTTGTATATATAGCGCTTTGTGGTGTGTGCTGGCAGACTCTCCCTCTGTCTCCCCAAAAGGGCTAGTGGGTCCTGTCTTCATTAGAGCATTCCCTGTGAGTTTGCGGTGTGTGTCGGTACGTGGTGTCGACATGTATGAGGACGATATTGGTGTGGAGGCGGAGCAATTGCCAAATATGCAGATGTCACCCCCCAGGGGGTCGACACCAGAATGGATGCCTTTATTTGTGGAATTACGTGATGGTTTATCTTCCCTTAAACAGTCAGTTGAGGACATGAGGCGGCCGGACAATCAATTAATGCCTGTCCAGGCGCCTCAAACACCGTCAGGGGCTGTAAAACGCCCTTTGCCTCAGTCGGTCGACACAGACCCAGACACGGGCACTGATTCCAGTGACGACGGTAGAAATTCAAACGTATTTTCCAGTAGGGCCACACGTTATATGATTTTGGCAATGAAGGAGACGTTACATTTAGCTGATACTACAGATACCGTAAAACAGGGTATTATGTATGGTGTGAAAAAACTACAAACAGTTTTTCCTGAATCAGAAGAATTAAATGACGTGTGTGATGAAGCGTGGGTTGCTCCTGATAAAAAAGTTATTGGCATTATACCCTTTCCCGCCAGAGGTTAGGGCGCGCTGGGAAACACCCCCTAAGGTGGACAAGGCGCTCACACGCTTATCCAAACAAGTGGCGTTACCCTCTCCTGAGACGGCCGCACTTAAGGATCCATCAGATAGAAAGATGGAAGTTATTCAAAAGAATATATACACACATGCAGGTGTTATACTACGACCAGCTATAGCAACTGCCTGGATGTGCAGTGCTGGAGTAGTTTGGTCAGAATCCCTGATTGAAAATATTGATACCCTAGATAGGGACAATGTTTTACTGTCGTTAGAACAAATAAAGGATGCATTTATCTATATGCGTGATGCACAGAGGGATATTTGCACACTGGCATCTCGGGTGAGTGCTATGTCCATTTCAGCCAGAAGAGCCTTATGGACACGACAGTGGACAGGCGATGCGGATTCAAAACGTCACATGGAGGTTTTGCCGTATAAAGGGGAGGAGTTATTTGGAGTTGGTCTATCAGACTTGGTGGCCACGGCTACTGCCGGGAAATCCACTTTTTTACCTCAAGTCACTCCCCAACAGAGAAAGGCACCGACCTTTCAACCGCAGCCTTTTCGCTCCTACAAAAATAAGAGAGCAAAGGGCTTGTCGTACCTGCCACGAGGCAGAGGAAGAGGGAAGAGACACCAACAGGCAGCTCCTTCCCAGGAACAGAAGCCCTCCCCGGCTCCTGCAAAAACCTCAGCATGACGCTGGGGCCTCTCAAGCGGACTCGGGGACAGTGGGGGGCCGTCTCAAAAATTACAGCGCGCAGTGGGCTCACTCGCAGGTAGACCCCTGGATCCTGCAGATAATATCTCAGGGGTACAGGTTGGAATTAGAGACGGATTCTCCTCATCGTTTCCTGAAGTCTGCCTTACCAACCGTCTCTTCCGAAAGGGAGAGGGTGTTGGAAGCCATTCACAAGCTGTACGCTCAGCAGGTGATAGTCAAAGTACCCCTATTACAACAAAGAAAGGGGTATTATTCCACTCTATTTGTGGTACCGAAGCCGGATGGCTCGGTAAGGCCTATTCTAAATCTGAAGTCCTTGAACCTCTACATAAAAAAGTTCAAGTTCAAGATGGAGTCACTCAGAGCAGTGATAGCGAACCTGGAAGAAGGGGACTTTATGGTATCCTTGGACATCAAGGATGCGTATCTACACGTTCCGATTTACCCCGCACACCAGGGGTACCTCAGGTTCATTGTTCAAAACTGTCACTATCAGTTTCAGACGCTGCCGTTCGGATTGTCCACGGCGCCTCGGGTCTTTACCAAGGTAATGGCCGAGATGATGATTCTTCTTCGAAGAAAAGGCGTATTAGTTATCCCATACTTGGACGATCTCCTAATAAGGGCAAGGTCCAGAGAACAGCTGGAGACAGCTTTAGCACTATCTCAAGAGGTGCTAAGACAACACGGGTGGATTCTGAATATTCCAAAATCCCATTTAATCCCGACAACTCGTCTGCTGTTCCTAGGAATGATTCTGGACACGGTTCAGAAAAAGGTTTTCCTTCCAGAGGAAAAAGCCAAGGAGTTATCCGATCTGGTCAGGAACCTCCTAAAACCAGGAAAAGTGTCAGTACATCAATGCACAAGAGTCCTGGGAAAAATGGTGGCTTCTTACGAAGCAATTCCATTCGGCAGATTCCATGCAAGAATATTCCAAAGGGATCTGTTGGACAAATGGTCAGGGTCGCATCTGCAGATGCACCTGCGAATAACCCTGTCACCAAAGACAAGGGTGTCACTTCTGTGGTGGTTGCAGAAGGCTCACCTATTAGAAGGCCGCAGATTCGGCATTCAGGATTGGATCCTGGTGACCACGGACGCCAGCCTGAGAGGCTGGGGAGCAGTCACACAAGGAAGAAACTTCCAGGGAGTATGGACGAGTCTGGAAAAGTCTCTTCACATAAACATTCTGGAACTAAGAGCAATCTACAATGCTCTAAGCCAGGCGGAACTTCTCCTGCAAGGAAAGCCGGTGTTGATTCAGTCGGACAACATCACGGCGGTCGCCCATGTAAACAGGCAGGGCGGCACAAGAAGCAGGAGTGCAATGGCAGAAGCTGCCAAGATTCTTCGCTGGGCGGAGAATCACGTGATAGCACTGTCAGCAGTGTTCATCCCGGGCGTGGACAACTGGGAAGCAGACTTCCTCAGCAGACACGATCTTCATCCGGGAGAGTGGGGTCTACATCCAGAAGTCTTCAACATGTTAATAGACCGTTGGGAAAGACCAATTGTAGACATGATGGCGTCTCGCCTCAACAAGAAACTGGACAAATATTGCGCCAGGTCAAGAGATCCACAGGCAATAGCTGTGGACGCACTGGTAACTCCTTGGGTGTACCAGTCAGTGTATGTGTTTCCTCCTCTGCCGCTCATACCAAAGGTATTGAAGATCATACGGCAAAGAAGAGTAAGAACAATACTAGTGGTTCCGGATTGGCCGAGAAGGACTTGGTATCCGGAACTTCAAGAGATGCTCACGGACGAACCGTGGCCTCTACCTCTGAGAAGGGACCTGCTACAGCAGGGTCCCTGTCTTTTTCAAGACTTACCGCGGCTGCGTTTGACGGCATGGCGGTTGAACGCCAGATCCTAAAAGGGAAAGGCATTCCAGAAGAAGTCATTCCTACCTTGATTAAGGCACGGAAGGAAGTCACCGTGAAACATTATCACCGCATTTGGCGAAAATATGTAGCGTGGTGCGAGGATCGGAGGGTTCCGACGGAGGAATTCCAACTGGGTCGTTTCCTACATTTCCTGCAATCAGGATTATCTATGGGTCTCAAATTGGGATCCATTAAGGTTCAAATTTCGGCCCTGTCAATATTCTTCCAAAAAGAATTGGCCTCTGTCCCTGAGGTCCAGACTTTTGTCAAGGGAGTACTGCATATACAGCCTCCTGTGGTGCCTCCGGTGGCACCGTGGGATCTAAATGTAGTTTTAGATTTCCTCAAATCCCATTGGTTTGAACCATTGAAAAAGGTGGATTTGAAATATCTCACATTGAAAGTGACTATGTTACTAGCCCTGGCCTCTGCCAGGAGAGTATCTGAATTGGCGGCTTTATCTTATAAAAGTCCTTATCTAATCTTCCATTCGGATAGGGCAGAACTGCGGACTCGTCCGCATTTTCTCCCTAAAGTGGTATCAGCATTTCATCTGAACCAACCTATTGTGGTGCCTGCGGCCACTAGCGACTTGGAGGACTCCAAGTTGTTGGACGTTGTCAGAGCCTTAAAAATATACATTGCAAGGACGGCTGGAGTCAGAAAATCTGACTCGCTGTTTATATTGTATGCACCCAACAAGTTGGGCGCACCTGCTTCTAAGCAGTCGATTGCTCGTTGGATTTGTAACACAATTCAACTTGCACATTCTGTGGCAGGCCTGCCACAGCCTAAAACTGTAAAAGCCCACTCCACAAGGAAGGTGGGCTCATCTTGGGCGGCTGCCCGAGGGGTCTCGGCATTACAACTCTGCCGAGCAGCTACGTGGTCGGGGGAGAACACGTTTGTAAAATTTTACAAATTTGATACCCTGGCAAAGGAGGACCTGGAGTTCTCTCATTCGGTGCTGCAGAGTCATCCGCACTCTCCCGCCCGTTTGGGAGCTTTGGTATAATCCCCATGGTCCTTTCAGGAACCCCAGCATCCACTTAGGACGATAGAGAAAATAAGAATTTACTTACCGATAATTCTATTTCTCGGAGTCCGTAGTGGATGCTGGGCGCCCATCCCAAGTGCGGATTATCTGCAATACTTGTACATAGTTATTGTTAACTAATTCGGGTTATTGTTAAGGAGCCATCTTTAAGAGGCCCTTTCTGTTGTCATACTGTTAACTGGGTTTAGATCACAAGTTGTACGGTGTGATTGGTGTGGCTGGTATGAGTCTTACCCGGGATTCAAAATGCCTCCCTTATTGTGTATGCTCGTCCGGGCACAGTACCTAACTGGAGTCTGGAGGAGGGTCATAGGGGGAGGAGCCAGTGCACACCACCTGACCTAGTAAAGCTTTACTTTTTTGTGCCCTGTCTCCTGCGGAGCCGCTATTCCCCATGGTCCTTTCAGGAACCCCAGCATCCACTACGGACTCCGAGAAATAGAATTATCGGTAAGTAAATTCTTATTTTCTTTTTCATCCACTAGGGGTCACTGGAGTACTCTTGGGACGTACCAAAGCTTCCCCCGTGGGCGGGAGAGCAGTTTGGCACTTGTAACACTAGGCGGCCAAAGCTAGATGCTGATGCCGCAAAAGTATCAAACTTGTAAAAGCGCACAAACGTGTGCACTGAAGACCATGTAGCCGCCCGGCAAAGCTGCGTCGCAGAAGCCCCACGACCAGCTGCCCATGAAGTTCCCACAGAACGTGTGGAATGAGCGGTTACTGACGTAGGCGGTTGTAACCTAGCATGAAGGTAAGCCTGGCGTATGGTCAGTTTTATCCATCTGGATAAAGTTTGTTTAGATGCTGGCCAACCCATCTTGGCAGCATCATAGAGAACAAATAACGTATCCGTCTTACGAACTGAAGACGTTCGGGATACATAAACGCGTAATGCGCGAACCACATCCAGAGTTCCGGAATGTGCTGTCAACACAGGAACTACCATTGGTTGATTGATGTGAAAAGATGACACTACCTTTGGTAAGAAGGCGGGATTCGTCCGAAGTTCCGCTCTGTCATCATGAAACACCAAATACGGTGGCTTGCATGACAAGGCACCCAAATCCGAAACACGCCTTGCCGAAGCTAAGGCTAAGAGAAAAATTGTTTTCCAAGTGAGAAACTTTATATCCACTTGTTGTAAGGGTTCAAAATATGAAGACTGTAAGAACTCCAAAACCAGATTCAAGTCCCATGGCGCTGTAGGTGGAATGAAAGGAGGCTGTACCCTGATTACACCTTGGAGAAAGGTGCGTATAGACGGCAATAGAGCCAATCGTCTTTGAAAGTAAATTGACAAAGCAGATACCTGCACCTTTAGTGTAGATAAACGCAATCCTCCATCTAAGCCTGATTGTAGAAACAACAAAAGGCGGCATAACTTGAAAGCTGATGTCGGAAATTTCCGAGCTTCACACCAACCTATATAGGCTCGCCATATTCTGTAATAATGAGCTGCCGTAACCGGCTTTCTAGCTCGTAACATGGTTGGTATAACTGAATCTGGAATGCCCTCTCTTTTTAAGAGGGCGGTCTCAACAGCCACCCCGTCAAACGCAGCCGCGCTAAATCGGGGTAAAGAAAAGGACCCTGTTGTAACAGGTCTGGACGTATCGGGAGCGGCCACGGATCGTCTGCGAGTAATCCTCGAAGATCCGAGAACCAAGCTCTCCGAGGCCAATGAGGCGCCACTAGTATGACTGTGAGCGACTCTCTTTTGATCCGTTTTAGCACCAGAGGGAGCAGCGGAAACGGTGGAAACAGATACACCAGACTGTACGGCCACGCGACAGTGAGAGCATCCACCGCGACTGCCTTTGGATCTCTTGTTCTGGACACATACTGGGGCGTTTGATGATTGTGTCGAGATGCCATCAGGTCCACCTGAGGATAACCCCATCGCTGAACCAACATGTGAAACACTTCTGGATTTAATGACCATTCGCCTGGGTGAAGATCCCGACGACTGAGATAATCCGCTTCCCAGTTGTCCACTCCCGGAATGAACACGGCCGACAATATCACCTGGTGGTATTCTGCCCAATTGAGGATTCGAGCTACTTCCCGCATTGCCATGCGGCTTCTCGTTCCTCCTTGTTTGTTGATGTATGCGACCGCTGTCGCATTGTCCGACTGCACTTGGACAGGCTGAGAGCGAACCATGTGCACCGCTTGTCGTAGCGCATTGAAAATCGCGCGGAGTTCTAGAACATTTATTGACAGCAATTTTTCGTGATCCGCCCAGAGACCCTGGAGCTGACAATTTTGAATTACCGCTCCCCAACCTCTGAGACTGGCGTCCGTAGTTAGAATTATCCAATTGCAAACTCCGAACCGTCTTCCTGCGGTTAAATTGTGTTCCTTGAGCCACCATAGCAGAGAAACTCTTGCTATTGGTGACAACCTCACTCTGTGGTGAATCTGCAGATGCGAGCCCGACCACTGGGCAAGCACGTTCAGCTGAAATGGACGAGAGTGAAATCTCCCGAACTGAAGCGCCTCGAAAGCTGCCACCATTGTGCCTAACAGGCGAATGCACAAGTGTACCGACACTGTGCGTGGTTTGAGTACTAATTGTACTAGATGGCGTAGCATTTGTACTTTCTGTTGTGGTAGGTAAATCCTTTGATTGACCGTATCGAGAATCATACCTAGGAACTGAAGGCGTTGAGACGGAATCAGATGTGATTTCTTGAAATTGACAATCCAACCGTGGTGAACCAATACATTGTAAGTTAGCAGCGCATGTTGGGTAAGTATCTGTTGAGACGGAGCTTTGATGAGCAGATCGTCTAAATACGGAACTATCGTCACTCCCAGGGATCTGAGGTGAGCTATCATCACAGACATTACTTTGGTGAATACCCGAGGCGCTGATGACAGGCCAAACGGCAGAGCCTGAAACTGGTAATGGTTCTGGCGTATTGCAAATCGTAAGAATTTCTGATGAGGCTGCCAAATTGGAATGTGTAAGTACGCATCCTTGAGGTCTAGCGCAATCATAAATTCCTTGGTCTCTAACCCCGCAATCACCGACCGTAGAGACTCCATTTTGAATCTGTAGTAAGTTACGTACTGATTGAGGCCCTTTAAGTTCAATATTGGTCTGACTGAGCCATCCGGCTTCGGGACCACAAATAGACTTGAATAATAACCCTGACCCTGTTGGTGTACAGGGACCGGAATCAACACTGCCGAATCCAGTAAGGACTGAATGGCAATTTGCAAAACTGTCCTCTTGTCGTCCGACAGAGGCAAACCTGTCTTGAAAAACCGCAGAGGCGGAAGACAGTCGAACTCTATTTTGTAACCTTTTAACACTAAATTGCGAATCCAGCCCTCCGCGGACGTGTGGAACCACGCCCCATGGAACGTGTGAAGGCGTGCTCCCACAATTGGAGATCCGAGATGGGCTGGTAACCCGTCATGCCACTGGCTTGTCGGTAACCTTAGCGTCTTGGCGAGTTGTGTTGGTTTGACGGAAACCACGTCCTCGACCACGTCTAGCTGGCGTGGCGGATCCTCTGCCACGTCCTCGAAAGGGCTGAGGTCTAAAGGATTTGAACGAAGGTCCAGCGTACCTTCTTCTTGGCGCAGGTGGAGGCAATGGTAAGAACACAGACTTACCTCCCGTAGCCTCCTTAATCCATGCGTCCAATTCTGGACCAAACAACTTCTTGCCATCGTAAGGCAACGCCTCTATACTTCGTTTGACCTCTGCCTCCGCTTGATAAGTACGCAGGTAGAGTGCTCTTCGTGCCGTAACTAGCGAAGATGAAATACGAGAAGTGAGCTGACAGACGTCAGTAGACGCTGTACAGAGATACTCTACAGCCTCAATCATTTGATTCACCTGAATTATCAGGTTTTCGTCATGTAAAGCCGATTTGAGTTCTGTAAGCCATATTATGAGCGCCTTAGTGACCCAAATGCCAACCAATCCAGGTCTTAGCATCACACCTGCTGCTACATACATGGATTTAAGCATAGTTTCTATCTTACGATCTGACGGATCTTTAAGCGTAGTAGCTGATGGCACTGGTATGGTTAATTTCTTGGTAAGCTTTGACACTGAAGAATCAACTATTGGTGGATTCTCCCATGTACCCGTTACCGATTCTGGAAACGGATAACTAGACTTAAATCTGCGAGGTATAGAAAACCGTTTATCTGGATTCTGTCTGGATTCTACTAACATCTGATTTAGAGAATCCGACACAGGAAAACTTACTGGCGTCTTCCGTCGTTTAGTAAATATGACCTGATCATTGGTGAGAGGCTGCTCAGCTTCAGGAAACCTTAGCGACTGCCGTACCGCTCTGATGAGATCATCAATGCCGGAACTGTTAACATCCTCGCCGTCTGACTCCACTTCGCCCTCCTCCCCCTCATCGTGTTCCGTGAGGTCTGGGATGGAATCGTCAGACTGCAACATAGCAGACACTGGAAAATCATAAGACATATGAAAATTATCCCGTTTGCCCAAAATGGATTTGGACCCTACGCAAGGCTGAGACGCCTCCGGTAGTTCTGGCGGTCTCACCCTAGACTCAGCTCTTAGCGTTTCTCGCTCCAGACGAGCAGCGGTCATTTCTGTCTGAAATTTCTCCAGTACATTTACTAACATACCCCACGGAGGGTCCGGTGATGAAATTGGTTGCAAAACCGGAGCAGAAATGGTATTCTGAACGGAATCCACAAAACATACGTTACATGTGGTAGATCCATCCGGTAACACACTGCCACATACTTTGCAAATATGCTTTTTAGTTTTTGCTGGTGTCTTACTCATTATGGCGACAGACAATACAATACACAAAACACAGACACCTGCACGGCTCAGTAAAATAGCAATAAGGTGGCTCTGTATATATATCTGGCCCAGTGCAATACACGTGGCCAGTACTATGAAATTTGATCCCAAATTCCCACGAACACCCCTGCGCCTCCGGTGGAGAAGAGATGTAGGACAGGAACGTTCTGGAATCACAGAGGAAGACACAGGAAGCTGTTAAAAATGGCTGCCCTGCTCTACTTATACATATAATCACAGTGCTGCATTCACTGATTATACTGTAATAATCCCTCTGCTGCTGCAGTATTTCACTGATATGTCCCCCCTGTAATGGCTGTTTATCTTATTACAGCGGCAGCGCAGCGTGTGGGCCCCCAGCGGGTATCGTAGAGCGCTATGTGCCTCGTGTGTCCCAGCGGTGGGCTCCTATATATAGCGTGTCAGCTACCCAGGTAGCGCTGCTGTTCCGAGGTGCCTGGCCGGAGGCTGTGGCCTAACGGGCGGGTACCTGAGCGGGGAGAGCCGCGGCGCCTGCACGGAGGTCTGTGCCGACCGTGCGGGCGCCTGAGTGGGGAGAGCCGCTGCGCCTGCACGGAGGTCTGTGCCGAACGTGCGGGCGTCTGAGTGGGGAGAGCCGCGGCGCCTGCACGGAGGTCCGTGCCGAACGTGCGGGCGTCTGAGTGGAGAGAGCCGCGTGCCTGCACGGAGGTTCTGAGCGGGCCGGAATGGGCGGGCGCCTGAGCGGGAAGATGCCGGAGGCTGAGAGGGGAGAGCCGCTCTGCCACTTGCCGTCACCCAGCACTATGTCCCCATACGTCGGGGCGGCAGCGGGAGCTGACCGCCCCGTTTCACATACCTCACTCCTGCAGACGTGCGGAGGCTCCGACGGGGCTTTTCAGTAAGCGCCGGCCAGCCAGTGCAGGAGGATGTGAGGGCTGTGAGGGAGCTCTTTCAGAGAGGCCCGACACGCCCGTGCTGCAATCAGCAGCTGCACTATCCCTGACCCTGCCTTTTGGAAGGGGGACAGGGATGTGTCAAACAGTAGAAAAAATAAAAATAAAAATGAAAAATAAAACTTTCTTCTGACTTCAGCTAAGCATGTGTTGCCACGTGCAGCACAGAAAAAACACTGAGTAAGTGCTCGGGGATATGGAGGGGTGGAGTGTTACTAAATTTAAATATTCAGTGCTGTGTTCCTACGGAAGCCCGTCCATATCCCAAGAGTACTCCAGTGACCCCTAGTGGATGAAAAAGAAAAAACTAAAGACAGAGACTGGGAGTCTTGTTGAAGGAGACTGTCACTGACCTGGGTTGGAAGTGTTGAGAACTCGGGGGTTCTTCCGATGATCCGGAAGAAGAACCACAGCTGGGCCCGAGCAGGGATGGCCGGATGTAGGTTTTCCTCATGCAGAACTCAGCCGTTGTAACCGACGTGTAATGCTAAAGAATTCGTTTTGGCCAAGGCTTGGGGGCGATGCTGAAGTACCCAGAAGAATGAAGAACTTGTGAGCGATGTTGAAAAAATGAATGAAGATTTGAGAACGATGTTGAAACACACAGAAGAATGAAGAACTTGTGAGCGATGCTGAAGAGATGAATGAAGATTTGAGAACGATGTTGAAGCACACAGAAGAATGAAGAACTTGTAAGTGATGCTGAAGAAATAAATGAGGATTTGAGATTCAGTGTAACTTTGGAAGTTTGGGAGGCGTTCCACTTAGGGATACCCTGTAATACTGGAAGCACAGGAGGTAACCCTCTGAGAGATACACTGTAATGCTGGTAACGCAGAGAATGTCCCACTGAGTGATACACTGTAATGCTGGTAGCACAGGGAAGGTTCCACTGAGTGATACACTATAACGCTGGTCTGCCTTTGAACTTCCCGCCTTCTCCCGATTGGCGGAAGGGGCCGATGACGTCACCCGCTCACCACACTCTCGTGGATGCCGGGCGCAATGGCGGCGCCCACAGCCCAGGAACCCGCCGGAGGCAGCGCCAGCAAGACGCGACGACCCGGAGCCCACCGGGGGCGACGACCGCCGGGAGACCCAGCGCACCCGGAGCGGTAAGCGCGGCAGCCGCAGCGCCGCGAGTGTGACAGAGACAATGCAATAGCAGATCATCTTAATAATTATTTTTGCTCAGTATTCACTACTGCAAGAGAGGGGAAGGGGCCACAGTTAAGTTGCAGGGATGTTACCTCTGTGTCTGTCTGTTTTTACCCAGTTTTGTTCTATTACTGTTGTTGTAATTGTAAAGCGCAACGGAATATGCTGCGCTATATAAGAAACTTAATTAATAAATAAAATAATAATTAATACTAAAGAAAATGAAACAAGTACATTTACAGAGGAGAAGGTCCTAACAGAACTCTCAAAGCTGAAAGTGGACAAATCTATGGGGCCAGATGGGATACATCCAAGGATACTAAAAGAACTTAAAGAGGTGCTGGTAGCACCATTGACAGAATTATTCAACCAGTCTTTAGTGGGTGGTCTTCAGTATGCCGACTGAAGGGATCCCGGCGCACAGTATACCGGCGCCGGGATCCCGACAGCTGGCATACCGACACTTATTCTCCCTCGTGGGGGTCCACGACCCCCCTGGAGAGAGAATAAAACACGCGCCACCGTGCCCGTAGCGTGCCGAGCGCAGCGAGCCCGCAAGGGGCTCATTTGCGCTCGCCACACTGTCGGTAAGCCGGCGGTCGGGCTCCCGGCGCCGGTATGCTGGTCGCCGGGAGCCCGGCCGCCGGCATATCGTAGTGAACCCGTCTTTAGCTACAGGAGTAATTCCAGAGGACTGGAAAAGAGCGAACGTAGTCCCACTGCACAAAAGTGGAAGCAAGGAAGAGGCAAACAACTACAGACCAGTGAGTCTTACATCAGAAGTTGGGAAATTGATGGAAACACTCTTAAAAGAAAGAGTTGTAGATTATCTCAAATCCAGCAATTTACAGGATCCCAAACAGCATGGATTCACTGGGGGGAGATCATGTCAAACAAAAGTTACTGACTTTTTTGACTGTGTGACTAAAGTGATGGATAAAGGTGGAGCGGTGGATATAGCTTATCTAGACTTTAGTAAGGCTTTTGACACTGTTCCACATCGCAGACTGCTAAATAAACTTGGAAGCTTGGGATTGGATACTAGTATTAGTGAATGGATAAAATCTTGGTTGCAGAATATAAAACAGAGAGATGTGGTAAATGGAGTGCATTCACAGGAGGGAAATGTTACCAGTGGAGTACCCCAGGGATCTGTACTTGGACCAGTGCTTTTTAATATCTTTATTTACATTGCAAATAGCATTAAAGGGAAAGTATGCCTTTTTGCAGATGACACAAAGGTATGCAACAGGGTATACACACCAGGAGGGGTAAAACAAATGATTGAGGATCTAGGTAGACTAGAGGAATGGTCAAGAGTGTGATAATTATAGTTTAATGCCCAAAAATGCAAAATCATGCACTTGGGTCTCAAAAATCCAAAGGCTAAATATAGTATTAATGGCACTATACTGGGAACTACTGAGGAGGAAAGGGATCTAGGAGTCACTATTTCAGGTGATATAAAGGATAAATATAGTATTAATGACACTGTACTGGGGACTACTGAGGAGGAAAGGGATCTAGGAGTCACTATCTCAGGTGACATAAAGGATAAACATAGTATTAATGGCGCTATACTGGGGACTACTGAGGAGGAAAGGGATCTAGGAGTCACTATTTCAGGTGACATAAAGGATAAATATAGTATTAATGGCGCTATACTGGGGACTACTGAGGAGGAAAGGGAACTAGGAGTCACTATTTCAGGTGATATAAAGGATAAATATAGTATTAATGGCGCTATACTGGAAACTACTGAGGAGGAAAGGGATCTAGGAGTCACTATCTCAGGTGATATAAAGGATAAATATAGTATTAATGGCGCTATACTGGAAACTACTGAGGAGGAAAGGGATCTAGGAGTCACTATCTCAGGTGACATAAAGGATAAATATAGTATTAATGGCGCTATACTGGGGACTACTGAGGAGGAAAGGGATCTAGGAGTCACTATTTCAGGTGAAATAAAGGATAAATATAGTATTAATGGCACTATACTGGGAACTACTGAGGAGGAAAGGGATCTAGGAGTCACTATTTCAGGTGATATAAAGGATAAATATAGTATTAATGGCGCTATACTGGAAACTACTGAGGAGGAAAGGGATCTAGGAGTCACTATCTCAGGTGATATAAAGGATAAATATAGTATTAATGACACTATACTGGAAACTACTGAGGAGGAAAGGGATCTAGGAGTCACTATCTCAGGTGACATAAAGGATAAATATAGTATTAATGGCGCTATACTGGGGACTACTGAGGAGGAAAGGGATCTAGGAGTCACTATTTCAGGTGATATAAAGGATAAATATAGTATTAATGGCGCTATACTGGAAACTACTGAGGAGGAAAGGGATCCAGGAGTCACTATTTCAGGTGACATAAAGGATAAATATAGTATTAATGGCACTATACTGGGAACTACTGAGGAGGAAAGGGATCTAGGAGTCACTATTTCAGGTGACATAAAGGATAAATATAGTATTAATGGCGCTATACTGGGGACTACTGAGGAGGAAAGGGAACTAGGAGTCACTATTTCAGGTGATATAAAGGATAAATATAGTATTAATGGCGCTATACTGGAAACTACTGATGAGGAAAGGGATCTAGGAGTCACTATCTCAGGTGATATAAAGGATAAATATAGTATTAATGGCGCTATACTGGAAACTACTGAGGAGGAAAGGGATCTAGGAGTCACTATCTCAGGTGACATAAAGGATAAATATAGTATTAATGGCGCTATACTGGGGACTACTGAGGAGGAAAGGGATCTAGGAGTCACTATTTCAGGTGAAATAAAGGATAAATATAGTATTAATGGCACTATACTGGGAACTACTGAGGAGGAAAGGGATCTAGGAGTCACTATTTCAGGTGATATAAAGGATAAATATAGTATTAATGGCGCTATACTGGAAACTACTGAGGAGGAAAGGGATCTAGGAGTCACTATCTCAGGTGACATAAAGGATAAATATAGTATTAATGGCGCTATACTGGGGACTACTGAGGAGGAAAGGGATCTAGGAGTCACTATTTCAGGTGAAATAAAGGATAAATATAGTATTAATGGCACTATACTGGAAACTACTGAGGAGGAAAGGGATCTAGGAGTCACTATTTCAGATGACATAAAGGATAAATATAGTATTCATGGCACTATACTGGAAACTACTGAGGAGGAAAGGGATCTAGGAGTCACTATTTCAGGTGATATAAAGGATAAATATAGTATTAATGGCACTATACTGGAACTACTGAGGAGTAAAGGGATCTAGGAGTCACTATTTCAGGTGACATAAAGGATAAATATAGTATTAATGGCAGTATACTGGAACTACTGAGGAGGAAAGGGATCTAGGATTCACTATTTCAGGTGATATAAAGGATAAATATAGTATTAATGGCTCTATACTGGAACTACTGAGGAGGAAAGGGATCTAGGAGTCACTATTTCAGGTGACATAAAGGATAAATATAGTATGAATGGCACTATACTGGAAACTACTGAGGAAGAAAGGGATCTAGGAGTCACTATCTCAGGTGACATAAAGGATAAATATAGTATTAATGGCACTATACTGGGGAATACTGAGGAGGAAAGGGATCTAGGAGTCACTATTTCAGGTGACATAAAGGATAAATATAGTATTAATGGCACTATACTGGGAACTACTGAGGAGGAAAGGGATCTAGGAGTCACTATTTCAGGGGACATAAAGGATAAATATAGTATTAATGGCACTATACTGGAAACTACTGAGGAGGAAAGGGATCTAGGAGTCACTATTTCAGGTGATATAAAGGATAAATATAGTATAATGGCACTATACTGGGAACTACTGAGGAGGAAAGGGATCTAGGAGTCACTATTACGGGTGACATAAAGGATAAATATAGTATTAATGGCACTATACTGGGAGCTACTGAGGAGAAAAGGGATCTAGGAGTCACTATCTCAGGTGACATAAAGGATAAATATAGTATTAATGGCACTATACTGGGGACTACTGAGGAGGAAAGGGATCTAGGAGTCACTATTTCAGGTGACATAAAGGATAAATATAGTATTAATGGCACTATACTGGAAACTACTGAGGAGGAAAGGGATCTAGGAGTCACTATTTCAGGTGATATAAAGGATAAATATAGTATAATGGCACTATACTGGATACTACTGAGGAGGAAAGGGATCTAGGAGTCACTATTTCAGGTGACATAAAGGATAAATATAGTATTCATGGCACTATACTGGGAACTACTGAGGAGGAAAGGGATCTAGGAGTCACTATCTCAGGTGACATAAAGGATAAATATAGTATTAATGGCGCTATACTGGAAACTACTGAGGAGGAAAGGGATCTAGGAGTCACTATCTCAGGTGACATAAAGGATAAATATAGTATTAATGGCACTATACTGGAAACTACTGAGGAGGAAAGGGATCTAGGAGTCACTATTTCAGATGACATAAAGGATAAATATAGTATTAATGGCACTAGACTGGAAACTACTGAGGAGGAAAGGGATCTAGGAGTCACTATCTCAGGTGACATAAAGGATAAATATAGTATTAATGGCACTATACTGGAAACTACTGAGGAGGAAAGGGATCTAGGAGTCACTATTTCAGGAGACATTAAGGATAAATATAGTATTAATGGCACTATACTGGGAACTACTGAGGAGGAAAGGGATCTAGGAGTCACTATTTCAGATTACATAAAGGATAAATATAGTATTAATGGCGCTAGACTGGAAACTACTGAGGAGGAAAGGGATCTAGGAGTCACTATCTCAGGTGACACAAAGGATAAAAATAGTATTAATGGCGCTATACTGGAAACTACTGAGGAGGAAAGGGATCTAGGAGTCACTATTTCAGGAGACATTAAGGATAAATATAGTATTAATGGCACTATACTGGGAACTACTGAGGAGGAAAGGGATCTAGTAGTCACTATCTCAGGAGACATAAAGGCTAAATATAGTATTAATGGCACTATACTGGGAACTACTGAGGAGGAAAGGGATCTAGGAGTCACTATTTCAGATGACATAAAGGATAAATATAGTATAATGGCACTATACTGGGAACTACTGAGGAGGAAAGGGATCTAGGAGTCACTATTTCAGGTGACATAAAGGATAAATATAGTATTAATGGCGCTATACTGGAAACTACTGAGGAGGAAAGGGATCTAGGAGTCACTATTTCAGGTGACATAAAGGATAAATATAGTATTAATGGCAATATACTGGAAACTACTGAGGAGGAGAGGGATCTAGGAGTCACTATTTCAGGTGAAATAAAGGATAAATATAGTATTAATGGCGCTATACTGGAAACTACTGAGGAGGAGAGGGATCTAGGAGTCACTATTTCAGGTGACATAAAGGCAGGTAAGCAGTGTAACACAGCAATGAGGAAGGCTAGTCAGATGCTTGGCTACATTGGGAGAGGAATCAGCAGCAGAAAGAAGTAATAATGCCACTGTATAGGTCATTGGTACGGCCCCATCTGGAATACTGTGTCCAGTTCTGGAGGCCATATCTCCAGAAGGATATAAATACATTAGAGACTGTACAAAGAAGGGCAACTAAAATGGTGCATGGCCTACATCACACAACTTACCCAGAAAGACTAAGAAATCTCAATATGTATAGTGTGGAGTAGAGAAGGGAAAGGGGGGACATGATAGAGACTGTCACATATATGAAGGGTTTTAACAAAGTCCAGGAGGGAAACATTCTCCAAATGAAGAGAAGTAATAGGACACGAGGACATGCACTGAGACTGAAGGGGGGAGGTTCAGGAGAAATCTGAGGAAAAATTACTTCACAGAAAGGGTAGTGGACAAGTGGAATAGCCTCCCATCAGAGGTGGTAGAGGCTAAGGCAGTTTAAGAGCAATTTAAACATGCATGGGATAGACATAAGGATCCTTACAAAGAAATATGGATCAAATAAGGTTGGTTAAAAAAAAAGGGCAGACGAGATGGGCCAAGTGGTTCTTATCTGCCGTCAAATTCTGTGTTCTATGTTTCTATCTTCAATCTTCTAGTCATTCAGCCTATATAAATGTAGAATAATAGTCACTCCGCTGCTTAGTATCATCGTGTGCACCACACTGATCATGGCTTCCAGTGTTTAGACAGACATTGTCTAGGTCAACAGTCATTAGGTCTACAGTGACAAAAGGATAACATGGTAATGGTTGACACACATATGATCGACGCATGTCAACCCACCTTTTGTCAGTGTTGACCTTATGCCTGTGAATCATATGGGGTCGACCTAATGACTGTTGATTTTCTATAGCCCACACCACTTTGCATGGACCAGAGAGAGCAGAGGAGAGCGTTGTCTGAGGAGCTCAGACCGGAGATTACAGACAGGCACATTAAGGGTAAATGCTACAGGACCACCGCCAAGGCGCTGGGCGTTTCTGTGATTACAGAGATACCAGGCAGTGGTACGCCAGTGATCGCACCACGCGGTGCTGTGTGAGTGAAGAAGAACCAGGAGTACACCACTTGTGACAAAAACCAACATGAAAAAGACAGCCTAGAATTTGCTAAATGCATACAGACACAAGGGGGTAAATGGACTAAAAGTTCTAAAAATGGAACGTGGTTATGTTGCCTATAGCAACCAGATTCTGTCTATCATTTTCTAGGTTCCAATACAGAAATGATAGACAAAATCTGATTGGTTGCTATGTGCAACATCACCACTTTTCATTTTTAGAACCTTTAGTAATTTACCCCAATGCTTCTGGCAGAATGACCTTTGGACAGATGAGTAAAAACGGGATCTTTTTTGCCAGTCACATCAGATCTACTGAATGTTCGCAGATGAAAAAAGGAAACTAAAAGAAAAGATCACCGTACCTAGTGTGACACATGGAGGGGGCATGGTTATATGTAGGGCTGCTGTGACACATGGAGGGGGCATGGTTATATGTAGGGCTGCTGTGACACATGGAGGGGGCATGGTTATATGTAGGGCTGCTGTGACACATGGAGGGGGCATGGTTATATGTAGGGCTGCTGTGACACATGGAGGGGGCATGGTTATATGTAGGGCTGCTGTGACACATGGAGGGGGCATGGTTATATGTAGGGCTGCTGTGACACATGGAGGGGGCATGGTTATATGTAGGGCTGCTGTGACACATGGAGGGGGCATGGTTATATGTAGGGCTGCTGTGACACATGGAGGGGGCATGGTTATATGTAGGGCTGCTGTGACACATGGAGGGGGCATGGTTATATGTAGGGCTGCTTTGCTGCATCTGGTGCGGGATGACTGGGAACCTTTGCAGGGCGCAATGAAATCTCAGGACTATCAAGCCATATTGGAGGGATACATACTGCCCAGTGTCAGAAACCTCTGTCTCACTAACAGGCCATGGGTCTCAGACACAGGCCGTGGGTCTCAGTCACAGGCCGTGGGTCTCAGTCACAGGCCGTGGGTCTCACTCACAGGCCGTGGGTCTCAGTCACAGTCCATGGGTCTCAGTCACAGGCCATGGGTCTCAATCACAGGCCGTGGGTCTCAGTCACAGGCCGTGGGTCTCAGTCACAGGCCATGGGTCTCAGTCACAGGCCATGGGTCTCAATCACAGGCCATGGGTCTCAATGGGGGTCTCAATCACAGGCCATGGGTCTCAATCACTCAGTCACAGTCCATGGGTCTCAATCACAGGCCATGGGTCTCAATCACAGGCCATGGGTCTCAATCACAGGCCTTGGGTCTCAGTCACAGGCCATGGGTCTCAGTCACAGGCCATGGGTCTCAGTCACAGGCCATGGGTCTCAATCACAGGCCATGGGTCTCAATGGGGGTCTCAATCACAGGCCATGGGTCTCAGTCACAGGCCATGGGTCTCAGTCACAGGCCATGGGTCTCAATCACAGGCCATGGGTCTCAATGGGGGTCTCAATCACAGGCCATGGGTCTCAGTCACAGGCCACAGTCACAGGCCATGGGTCTCAGTCACAGGCCATGGATCTCAATCACAGGCCATGGGTCTCAGTCACAGTCCATGGGTCTCAATCACAGGCCATGGGTCTCAGGCATAAGCCATCGGTCTCAGTCACAGGCCATGGGTCTCAATCACAGGCCATGGGTCTCAATCACAGACCATGGGTCTCAGTCACAGGCCGTGGGTCTCAGTCACAGGCCGTGGGTCTCAGTCACAGGCCGTGGGTCTCACTCACAGGCCGTGGGTCTCAGTCACAGTCCATGGGTCTCAGTCACAGGCCATGGGTCTCAATCACAGGCCGTGGGTCTCAGTCACAGGCCGTGGGTCTCAGTCACAGGCCATGGGTCTCAGTCACAGGCCATGGGTCTCAATCACAGGCCATGGGTCTCAATGGGGGTCTCAATCACAGGCCATGGGTCTCAATCACAGGCCATGGGTCTCAGTCACAGTCCATGGGTCTCAATCACAGGCCATGGGTCTCAATCACAGGCCATGGGTCTCAATCACAGGCCTTGGGTCTCAGTCACAGGCCATGGGTCTCAGTCACAGGCCATGGGTCTCAGTCACAGGCCATGGGTCTCAATCACAGGCCATGGGTCTCAATGGGGGTCTCAATCACAGGCCATGGGTCTCAGTCACAGGCCATGGGTCTCAGTCACAGGCCATGGGTCTCAATCACAGGCCATGGGTCTCAATGGGGGTCTCAATCACAGGCCATGGGTCTCAGTCACAGGCCACAGTCACAGGCCATGGGTCTCAATCACAGGCCATGGGTCTCAATCACAGGCCATGGGTCTCAGTCACAGTCCATGGGTCTCAATCACAGGCCATGGGTCTCAGGCATAAGCCATCGGTCTCAGTCACAGGCCATGGGTCTCAATCACAGGCCATGGGTCTCAATCACAGACCATGGGTCTCAGTTACAGGCCATGGGTCTCAGTCACAGGCCATGGGTCTCAATCACAGGCCATGGGTCTCAGTCACAGGCCATGGGTCTCAGGCATAAGCCATGGGTCTCAATCACAGGCCATGGATCTCAGGCACAGGCCATGGGTCTCAGTCACAGGCCATGGGTCTCAGTCACAGGCCATGGGTCACAGGCCATGGGTCTCAGGCATAAGCCATGGGTCTCAGTCACAGGCCATGGATCTCAGGCACAGGCCATGGGTCTCAGTCACAGGCCGTGGGTCTCAGTCACAGGCCATGGGTCTCAGTCACAGGCCATGGGTCTCAATCACAGGCCATAGGTCTCAATGGGGGTCTCAATCACAGGCCATGGGTCTCAATCACAGGCCATGGGTCTCAGTCACAGTCCATGGGTCTCAATCACAGGCCATGGGTCTCAATCACAGGCCATGGGTCTCAATCACAGGCCATGGGTCTCAGTCACAGGCCATGGGTCTCAGTCACAGGCCATGGGTCTCAATCACAGGCCATGGGTCTCAGGCATAAGCCATCGGTCTCAGTCACAGGCCATGGGTCTCAATCACAGGCCATGGGTCTCAATCACAGGCCATGGGTCTCAATGGGGGTCTCAATCACAGGCCATGGGTCTCAATCACAGGCCATGGGTCTCAGTCACAGGCCATGGGTCTCAGTCACAGTCCATGGGTCTCAGTCACAGGCCATGGGTCTCAGTCACAGGCCATGGGTCTCAATCACAGGCCATGGGTCTCAATCATAGGCCATGGGTCTCAGTCACAGGCCATGGGTCTCAATCACAGGCCATGGGTCTCAGTCACAGGCCATGGGTCTCAGTCACAGTCCATGGGTCTCAGTCACAGGCCATGGGTCTCAGTCACAGGCCATGGGTCTCAATCACAGGCCATGGGTCTCAATCATAGGCCATGGGTCTCAATCACAGGCCATGGGTCTCAGTCACAGGCCATGGGTCTCAATCACAGGCCATGGGTCTCAGGCACAGGTCATGGGTCTCAGTCACAGGTCATGGCTCTCAGTCACAGGCCATGGGTCTCAGTCACAGGCCATGGGTCTCAGGCATAAGCCATCGGTCTCAGTCACAGGCCATGGGTCTCAATCACCAACCATGGGTCTCAGTCACAGTACATGGGTCTCAGTCACAGTCCATGGGTCTCAGTCACAGGTCATGGGTCTCAGTCACAGGCCATGGGTCTCAATCACAGGCCATGGGTCTCAGTCACAGGCCATGGGTCTCAGTCACAGGCCATGGGTCTCAGTCACAGGTCATGGGTCTCAGTCACAGGCCATGGGTCTCAGTCACAGGTCATGGGTCTCAATCACAGGCCATGGGTCTCAGGCACAGGTCATGGCTCTCAGTCACAGGCCATAGGTCTCAGTCACAGTCCATGGGTCTCAGTCACAGGCCATGGGTCTCAGGCATAAGCCATCTGTCTCAGTCACAGGCCATGCGTCTCAATCACAGGCCATGGGTCTCAATCACAGGCCATGGGTCTCAGTCACAGGCCACAGTCACAGGCCATGGGTCTCAGTCACAGTCCATGGGTCTCAGTCACAGGCCATGGGTCTCAGTCACAGGCCATGGGTCTCAGTCACAGTCCATGGGTCTCAGTCACAGGCCATGGGTCTCAGTCACAGGCCATGGGTCTCAGGCATAAGCCATCTGTCTCAGTCACAGGCCATGCGTCTCAATCACAGGCCATGGGTCTCAATCACAGGCCATGGGTCTCAGTCACAGGCCACAGTCACAGGCCATGGGTCTCAGTCACAGGCCATGGGTCTCAATCACAGGCCATGGGTCTCAGTCACAGTCCATGGGTCTCAATCACAGGCCATGGGTCTCAGGCATAAGCCATCGGTCTCAGTCACAGGCCATGGGTCTCAATCACAGGCCATGGGTCTCAATCACAGACCATGGGTCTCAGTCACAGGCCATGGTTCTCAGTCACAGGCCATGGGTCTCAATCACAGGCCATGGGTCTCAGTCACAGGCCATGGGTCTCAGGCATAAGCCATGGGTCTCAATCACAGGCCATGGATCTCAGGCACAGGCCATGGGTCTCAGTCACAGGCCATGGGTCTCAGTCACAGGCCATGGGTCTCAGTCACAGGCCATGGGTCACAGTCACAGGCCATGGGTCTCAGGCAGAAGCCATGGGTCTCAGTCACAGGCCATGGATCTCAGGCACAGGCCATGGGTCTCAGGCACAGGCTATGGGTCTCAGGCACAGGCCATGGGTCTCAGGCACAGGCTATGGGTCTCAGGCACAGGCCATGGGTCTCAGGCACAGGCAATGGGTCTCAGGCACAGGCCATGGGTCTCAGGCACCGGCCATGGGTCTCAGGCACAGGCTATGGGTCTCAGGCACCGGCCATGGGTCTCAGTCACAGGCCATGGGTCTCAGGCACCGGCCATGGGTCTCAGTCACAGGCCATGGATCTCAGGCACAGGCCATGGGTCTCAGGCACAGGCTATGGGTCTCAGGCACAGGCCATGGGTCTCAGGCACAGGCCATGGGTCTCAGGCACAGGCCATGGGTCTCAGGCACAGGCCATGGGTCTCAGGCACAGGCTATGGGTCTCAGGCACCGGCCATGGGTCTCAGTCACAGGCCATGGGTCTCAGGCATAAGCCATGGGTCTCAGGCACAGGCCATGGGTCTCAGGCACAGGTTCCCCAACAGGATAATGACCTAAAACACACCTGAGAGTGGATAAGAGCAGAGCATTGGACTGTCCTGAAGTGGCCTCTGTGGACCTTGATCCGAGTCCTGTGGAACATCTATGGACAGAGCTGACACCTGCACCCTGGAGAAGGCGCCATTACACCTGAGACACCTGGAGTGACAGGTGCAGAGGTCTTGAGAGCTACAGAATGCAGTGATTGCCTATAAAGGTTGTGTAACAGAATGTTAGGATACGGGACCCATCATATTCTCCATCACTTGTGTTATTATGTAACATAGATTCCGTTGAAGCAGAAATGAAACGTAAAGTCTGATTCCTGTTATATCTGGAATAGACAACGGCTGCCAATTCCTCCGGTCACTCCTAGGTTATTCAGAGACAAATATGGGCTCTTCTCTTCTCTTGGAAGGATAACAGCAACTTTCTCCTTGTCAGTAGAACTTTTTATGATACTTTATGGAATATGATTGAGCGCGTTTATGGAAAGGCCGGAATGTAAACTGAGATTAAGGAGGAAATTTCCTAAGTGTGTTTATTTATTAAAACTGCATAGTTGGAGTCAATCTATCCGACCCGCCGATGGTAAAGCCGCTGTGCCAAATATTAGATATGGCTGGTGCACAAACATTCCCATTTATTAAAAGGCATTTTGCTAAAGTGGATTTTTAGTAATTAAAAGGGGTTCTTGACTGTATTACCTGTCATTGGTTGAATACAGAGATAATGTTCAGTAATACCCAGCCTACTCCGTATCCTCCAGGGAATACATGCTGGACCTTGCAGAACTACAAGCACCAGCATGCACACGTGTATTGCCATAATTGTGCCCACATAACATCTGTACATTCTGCCATGGGTCTCCTACATGTAGACGGAATGGATTTTATGTCATGTCATTGAGGTGTCAGATTGTATAGACTTACCAGAAATCATACAAGGTGGTCTTACAGTCCCCCACAGCAGTGCAGAGTAATCCAGCAATAGGGCTGGTTCATGTTTGTAAGTAAAGCAAGTGACTGTGTGTATTTGTGTCCCACGCTGCCATACATTTATATTATCTCTGTGCTGGGTACATACTGGCTGCTTCATTTGTACACTGCAACTAGATTTCAGTGTAATCAAACCCCACCCAAATCTAACTCTCTCTGCACATGTTACATCTGCCCCACCTGCAGTATAACATGGTTTTGCCCAGTTGCTTGCATTTATGCTTTACTTACAAAAATGAATCAGGCCCTTCGTATGAGAATACTCAGTGCAGAATGAGGTGAGGGTGCTCCAGGATTCAGGGAGTGACAGCGGATGGTGTGAGCACAGGAGACAGCTGGGAGGGTGGTGAAGACTGGGAGATGAGACTGTGATACCGTCCTGTAATGAGGATGATGCCTCATATAACGCTAACATGTTCTGTTATCACTGTAGCCTTCCTACCCCTGTGGACCCCAAGATGTACAACTAATGCTACCCGCAGGCGAGGAAGATGTCACCCGAGACCCAGCAAGAGATGTCGGCCAAAGGGTGAGATGTGTATGTGTGGCGGTGTTTCCCAACGTGTGGAAGAGTGCCAGGGAATCCTGTGTGACGCCGGTGCCCATCTGGGGGTCTTCATCTTCTAGCGATTGATTTAGAAAGTGTTGCCCTTTTAAATATCGGGCATAGTCACGCTCAGAAGTGCCTTGTAAATAACCCCATCCCCCCAATCTCTAATGTGCAGTACACGCTGTGCAGAGCGCTCTGCAGACCCTCGGAACGGTTATCGGGTGAGCGCCCCCCCCATACACACAGCACTATTCTTATTTATAAGGTGACTGGCGTCAGTGCTGAGAGGTGACGTAGCTCTGTATAAGTCATTGCCGCCTGGTTATGGAGGGGGTTGTATGTAGCTTTGCACAGGTCCCCTCTTTTATAGATCAGGGGAAATCCATGTAGGAGGTGCAGTTTTACTCGTTGGAATAAACGTAGAGGGATATAAACCATGCCAGGTGTACAGATTTAAATTGCATTGTTGAGATAAATCTCCCAATGTGTCTGCCGCATGCCAGCAAAATCACATTATGGTGTCTCCAGAGGACAACTTACACCCTGTAGTGAGGTGGGTTCAGTATGTTCTGTACAGAGTTTAGCTCAGACCAGTGGTGGTCCCGGGTGATGGTAAGTGTGCATGTGTGAGGAAGGGGGCGTATACCCCGGCCCTTCCACCAGTCAGTGTGCTAGGCCTCATGGCGGTGCCTCCGAGAAGCCGGCAGAGGTTGCTGTCTGGTCTCTTCCTTGTGTTTATAAGAGGGCACTCTGTTGCCCCCCTGTCACCAGTATATATAGTGGGCAGAGGAACCCAATCACCCCCTGGATCGGCCACTGCAATGTCCCCTCTTGTCCCTTCTCCAAGTCATTTGTGGGGTGTGGAGGCAGAGGCAGGGGTTGTGTGCTTGTGCAATCTGCTGGCAGTAATTCTCTGTGATATATTTTAGGTTCTGTGAAGAAACAGGGGTCGCAGTCTGCAGTGATCAAGAGGTAATACAGATAGTATGTTATAGTTGTATAAAGGTGTCTTTGGTTGCACATACTCTGACCGATCCATTCTCCACAACTCTGCATGAGTCTGCTGCTCACGGGAACCAGACCAGAGAAGCATCCCTAGTAATGGCAGGGGACGGGCTGCTGGACTGTGGTTGATAGTGACAGGACAGCTGCCTAGTCACAATTTGCTGCATCCTCCGAGGTGGAACAATAAATAAACGTCTCTGTTAGCGGATAGGCCATTTCACCACTTTGGAAGCCAGACATCGGAGAAACGCGTTTGCGTAGTCTCCCTTTTATTCCCCAGTTGCTTGTACATATGTTACCCAAATATTATTTTACTTAATGTTCTGCTTTCACTTTTCCTGGCATTTTACTTCTCAGAGACCACTCACCAAAGAGGATCCCTTTGCAGGGATAGAGACTCCAGCCTGCAGGCAATCACTACTAGCACAATGCATGATACAGTGGGATATAGATATATGGGTATATATATATATATATATAATGGGAGGAGGTGACGCGTTTCATGATTCCTGACTGACGCTGTCTTTGTGTGCATGTTAGAGATGCAGGTTCCTTTCCCGCTGATCACGGACAGACGCTAGTTCCATATGTATCGTCCTCGTCCTCTGATAATGGGGACACAGGTCCATGGTTGGTCTCTGTGTCAGTCTCCCCAGGTTCTCCTCAGGGTGAGTAACTGACATGCAGCAATTGCCGGCGCTAGCCCTGAGTGTGCGGCTGTATACTGTAATACACCCTTCCATCTGCTGCCTCCTGCTGCTAATGTAAGAGGGGAACACAGGAAACAGAAGTAATAATAACAGAGGCGCCGTCAGCTCTATCACCTTATTACAGCAGTAAGTATTATCAATGATACATCACGCGGCCGCGCTAGCCCTGAGTGTGCACCTGTATGCTGTAATATACGCTTCCATCTGCTGCCTCCTGCTGCTAATGTAAGAGGGGTACACAGGGAACAGAAGTAATAATAACAGAGGCGCCGTCAGCTCTATCACCTTATTACAGCAGTAAGTATTATCAATGATACATCACGCGGCCGCGCTAGCCCTGAGTGTGCGCCTGTATGCTGTAATATACGCTTCCATCTGCTGCCTCCTGCTGCTAATGTAAGAGGGGTACACAGGGAACAGAAGTAATAATAACAGTGGCGCCGTCAGCTCACCTTATTACAGCAGCAAGTATTATCAATGATACATCACGCAGCCGGCGTCAGAAAGATTAGTTCCAAAATATATATATTATAGATTAAAGAATTCATAACGTATTTTAACAACTTGGTCAACATAGAAGAGGACATTTGTAGTCTGATTTACCAATGGACTTTATTCATATTTGACAATATTTTATTCACAGTTGATACCAATATTCTAGGTTAGGGTTAGGCTGCTGGGGGAGGTTAGGGTTAGGATGTCGGGTGGGGAAGGTTAGGGTTAGGCTGCCGGGGGGGGTGGGGGGGGGGAGGGAAGGTTAGGGTTAGGCTGCAGGGGTTGGGGGAGGTTAGGGTTAGGCTGCAGGGGGTGGGGGGAGTTAGGGTTAGGCTACCGGGGGTGGGGAAGGTTATGGTTAGGCTGCAGGGGGTGGGGGAGGTTATGGTTAGGCTGCCGGGGGTGGGGGAGGTTACGGTTAGTCTGCCGGGGGTGTGGGAAGTTAGGGTTAGGCTGCCGGGGGTGGGGGAGGCTAGGGTTAGTCTGCCGCGGGGGGGGGGGGGCGGATAGGGTTAGGCTGCAGGGGGTGGGGGGGTTAGGCTTAGGCTGCAGGGGGTGGGGGAGGTTAGGGTCAGGCTGCCGCCGGGGGTGGGGGAGGTTAGGGTCAGGCTGCAGGGGGTGGGGGAGGTTATGGTTAGGCTGCCGGGGGTGGGGGAGGTTACGGTTAGTCTGCCGGGCTTGTGGGAGGTTAGGGTTAGGCTGCCGGGGGGGGCGGTTAGGGTTAAGCTGCAGGGGGTGGGGGAGGTTAGGGTTAGGCTGCTTGGGGTGGGGGAGGTTAGGGTTATGCTGTCGGGGTGGGGGAGGTTTGGGTTAGGCTGCCGGGGGTGTGGGAGGTTAGGGTTAGGCTGCAGGGGGTGGGGGAGGTTAGGGTTAGGCTGCTGGGGGTGGGGTAGGTTAGGGTTAGGCTGTCGGGGTGGGGGAGGTTAGGGTTAGGCTGCCGGGGGTGGGGGAGGTTAGGGTTAGGCTGCCGGGGGTGGGGGAGGTTAGGGTTAGGCTGCTGGGGGTGGGGGAGGTTAGGGATAGTCTGCAGGGATTGGGGGAGGTTAGGGTTAGGCTGTCGGGGGGTGGGGGAGGTTAGGGTTAGGCTGCAAGGGGGAATGGGGGAGATTAGGGTTAGGCTGTCGGGGGTGGGGGAGGTTAGGGTTAGGCTGCTGGGGGTGGGGGAGGTTAGGGTTAGGCTGCAGGTGGTGGGAGAGGTTAGGGTTAGGCTGCCGGGGGTGGGAGAGGTTAGGGTTAGGCTGCAGGGGGTGGGGGAGGTTAGGGTTAGGGGGGTGGGGGAGGTTAGGGTTAGGCTGCAGGGGGTGGGGGAGGTTAGGGTTAGGCTGCCGGGGGTGGGGGAGGTTAGGGTTAGGCTGTCGGGGTGGGGGAGGTTAGGGTTAGGCTGCAGGGGGTGGGGGAGGTTAGGGTTAGGCTGCCGGGGGTGGGGGAGGTTAGGGTTAGGCTGCCGGGGGTGGGGGAGGTTAGGGTTAGGCTGTCGGGGATGGGGGAGGTTAGGGTTAGGCTGCAGGGGTGGGGGAGGTTAGGGTTAGGCTGCCGGGGGTGGGGGAGGTTAGGGTTAGGCTGCCGGGGGTGGGAAGGTTAGGGTTAGGCTGCCGGGGGTGGGGGAGGTTAGGGATAGGCTGTCGGGGGTGGGGGAGGTTAGGGATAGGCTGTCGGGGGTGGGGGAGGTTAGGGTTAGGCTGCAGGGGGTGGGGGAGGTTAGGGTTAGGCTGCAGGGGTTTGGGGAGGTTAGGGTAAGGCTGCCGGGGGTGGGGAGGTTAGGGTTAGGCTGCCGGGGGTGGGGGAGGTTAGGGATAGGCTGTCGGGGGTGGGGGAGGTTAGGGATAGGCTGTCGGGGGTGCGGGAGGTTAGGGTTAGGCTGCAGGGGGTAGGGGAGGTTAGGGTTAGGCTGCAGGGGTTTGGGGAGGTTAGGGTTAGGCTGTCGGGGTGGGAGAGGTTAGGGTTAGGCTGCCGGGGGTGGGGGAGGTTAGGGTTAGGCTGCAGGGGGTGGGGGAGGTTAGGGTTAGGCTGTCGGGGGTGGGAGAGGTTAGGGTTAGGCTGCCGGGGTTGGGTGAGGTTAAGGTTAGGCTGTCGGGGGTGTGGGAGGTTAGGGTTAGGCTGCAGGGGGTGGAGGAGGTTAGGGTTAGACTGCCGGGGGTGGGGGAGGTTAGGGTTAGGCTGCTGGGGGTGGGGGAAGTTAGGGTTAGGCTGTCGGGGGTGGGGGAGGTTAGGGTTAGACTGCAGGGGGTGGGGGAAGTTAGGGTTAGGCTGCTGGGGGTGGGGGAAGTTAGGGTTAGGCTGTCGGGGGTGGGGGAGGTTAGGGTTAGACTGCAGGGGGTGGGGGAAGTTAGGGTTAGGCTGCTGGGGGTGGGGGAAGTTAGGGTTAGGCTGCCGGGGGTGGGGAAGGTTAGGGTTAGGCTGCAGGCGGTGGGGGAAGGTTAGGGTTAGGCTGCAGGGGGTGGGGGAAGGTTAGGGTTAGGCTACAGGGGGTGTGGGAGGTTAGGATTAGGCTGCAGGGGGTGGGGGAGGTTAGGATTAGGCTGCAGGGGGTGGGGGAGGTTAGGGTTAGGCTGCAGGGGGTGGGGGAGGTTAGGGTTAGGCTGCAGGGGGTGGGGGAGGTTAGGATTAGGCTGCAGGGGGTGGGGGAGGTTAGGATTAGGCTGCAGGGGGTGGGGGAGGTTAGGGTTAGGCTGCAGGGGGTGGGGGAGGTTAGGGTTAGGCTGCAGGTGGTGGGGGAGGTTAGGGTTAGGCTGCAGGGGGTGGGGGAGGTTAGGGTTAGGCTGCAGGGGGGGGGGAGGTTAGGGTTAGGCTGCAGGGGGTGTGGGAGGTTAGGGTTAGGCTGCAGGGGGTGGGGGAGGTTAGGATTAGGCTGCAGGGGTTGGAGGTTAGGGTTAGGCTGCAGGGGGGGGGTTAGGGTTAGGCTGCAGGGGGTGTGGGAGGTTAGGGTTAGGCTGCAGGGGGTGTGGGAGGTTAGGGTTAGGCTGCTGGGGGTGTGGGAGGTTAGGGTTAGGCTGCCGGGGGTGGGGGAGGTTAGTATTAGGCTGTAGGGGGTGGGGGAGGTTAGGGTTAGGCTGCAGGGGGTGTGGGAGGTTAGGGTTAGGCTGCAGGGGGTGGGGGAGGTTAGGATTAGGCTGTAGGGGGTGGGGGAGGTTAGGGTTAGGCTGCAGGGGGTGGGGGAGGTTAGTGTTAGCCTGCAGGGGGTGGGGAAGTTAGGGTTAGGCTGTAGGGGGTGGGGGAGGTTAGGGTTAGGCTGTAGGGGGTGGGGGAGGTTAGGGTTAGGCTGCAGGGGGTGGGGGAGGTTAGGGTTAGGCTGCTGGGGGTGGGGGAGGTTAGGGTTAGGCTATAGGGGGTGGGGGAGGTTAGGGTTAGGCTGCCGGGGGTGGGGGAGGTTAGGGTTAGGCTGCAGGGGGTGGGGGAGGTTAGGGTTAGGCTGCCGGGGGGTGGGGGAGGTTAGGGTTAGGCTGTCGGGGGTGGGAGAGGTTAGGGTTAGGCTGCCGGGGATGGGGGAGGTTAGGGTTAGACTGCAGGGGGTGGGGGAAGTTATTGTTAGGCTGTCGGGGGTGCGGGAGGTTAGGGTTAGGCTGCAGGGGGTAGGGGAGGTTAGGGTTAGGCTGCAGGGGTTTGGGGAGGTTAGGGTTAGGCTGTCGGGGTGGGAGAGGTTAGGGTTAGGCTGCCGGGGGTGGGGGAGGTTAGGGTTAGGCTGCAGGGGGTGGGGGAGGTTAGGGTTAGGCTGTCGGGGGTGGGAGAGGTTAGGGTTAGGCTGCCGGGGTTGGGGGAGGTTAAGGTTAGGCTGTCGGGGGTGTGGGAGGTTAGGGTTAGGCTGCAGGGGGTGGAGGAGGTTAGGGTTAGACTGCAGGGGGTGGGGGAGGTTAGGGTTAGGCTGCTGGGGGTGGGGGAAGTTAGGGTTAGGCTGTCGGGGGTGGGGGAGGTTAGGGTTAGACTGCAGGGGGTGGGGGAAGTTAGGGTTAGGCTGCTGGGGGTGGGGGAAGTTAGGGTTAGGCTGTCGGGGGTGGGGGAGGTTAGGGTTAGACTGCAGGGGGTGGGGGAAGTTAGGGTTAGGCTGCTGGGGGTGGGGGAAGTTAGGGTTAGGCTGCCGGGGGTGGGGAAGGTTAGGGTTAGGCTGCAGGGGGTGGGGGAGGTTAGGGTTAGGCTGCAGGGGGTGGGGGAAGGTTAGGGTTAGGCTGCAGGGGGTGGGGGAAGGTTAGGGTTAGGCTACAGGGGGTGTGGGAGGTTAGGATTAGGCGGCCGAGGGTGGGGGAGGTTAGGATTAGGCTGCAGGGGGTGGGGGAGGTTAGGGTTAGGCTGCAGGGGGTGGGGGAGGTTAGGATTAGGCAGCAGGGGGTGGGGGAGGTTAGGGTTAGGCTGCAGGGGGTGGGGGAGGTTAGGGTTAGGCTGCAGGGGGTGGGGAAAGTTAGGGTTAGGCTGCAGGGGGGGGGAGGTTAGGGTTAGGCTGCAGGGGGTGTGGGAGGTTAGGGTTAGGCTGCAGGGGGTGGGGGAGGTTAGGATTAGGCTGCAGGGGTTGGGGGAGGTTAGGGTTTGGCTGCAGGGGGGGGGGAGGTTAGGGTTAGGCTGCAGGGGGTGTGGGAGGTTAGGGTTATGCTGCAGGGGGTGTGGGAGGTTAGGGTTAGGCTGCTGGGGGTGTGGGAGGTTAGGGTTAGGCTGCCGGGGGTGGGGGAGGTTAGGATTAGGCTGTAGGGGGTGGGGGAGGTTAGGGTTAGGCTGCAGGGGGTGTGGGAGGTTAGGGTTAGGCTGCAGGGGGTGGGGGAGGTTAGGATTAGGCTGTAGGGGGTGGGGGAGGTTAGGGTTAGGCTGCAGGGGGTGGGGGAAATTAGGGTTAGGCTGTAGGGGGTGGGGGAGGTTAGGGTTAGGCTGTAGGGGGTGGGGGAGGTTAGGGTTAGGCTGCAGGGGGTGGGGGAGGTTAGGGTTAGGCTGCTGGGGGTGGGGGAGGTTAGGGTTAGGCTATAGGGGGTGGGGGAGGTTAGGGTTAGGCTGCCGGGGGTGGGGGAGGTTAGGGTTAGGCTGCAGGGGGTGGGGGAGGTTAGGGTTAGGCTGCCAGGGGGTGGGGGAGGTTAGGGTTAGGCTGTCGGGGGTGGGAGAGGTTAGGGTTAGGCTGCCGGGGGTGGGGGAGGTTAGGGTTAGGCTGTCGGGGGTGGGGGAGGTTAGGGTTAGGCTGCAGGGGTGGGGGAGGTTAGGGTTAGGCTGCCGGGGGTGGGGGAGGTTAGGGTTAGGCTGCTGGGGGTGGGGAGGTTAGGGTTAGGCTGCCGGGGGTGGGGGAGGTTAGGGATAGGCTGTCGGGGGTGGGGGAGGTTAGGGATAGGCTGTTGGGGGTGGGGGAGGTTAGGGTTAGGCTGCAGGGGGTGGGGGAGGTTAGGGTTAGGCTGCAGGGGTTTGGGGAGGTTAGGGTAAGGCTGCCGGGGGTGGGGAGGTTAGGGTTAGGCTGCCGGGGGTGGGGGAGGTTAGGGATAGGCTGTCGGGGGTGGGGGAGGTTAGGGATAGGCTGTCGGGGGTGCGGGAGGTTAGGGTTAGGCTACAGGGGGTAGGGGAGGTTAGGGTTAGGCTGCAGGGGTTTGGGGAGGTTAGGGTTAGGCTGTCGGGGTGGGAGAGGTTAGGGTTAGGCTGCCGGGGGTGGGAGAGGTTAGGGTTAGGCTGCAGGGGGTGGGGGAGGTTAGGGTTAGGCTGTCGGGGGTGGGAGAGGTTAGGGTTAGGCTGCCGGGGTTGGGGGAGGTTAAGGTTAGGCTGTCGGGGGGTGTGGGAGGTTAGGGTTAGGCTGCAGGGGGTGGAGGAGGTTAGGGTTAGACTGCAGGGAGTGGGGGAGGTTAGGGTTAGGCTGCTGGGGGTGGGGGAAGTTAGGGCTAGGCTGTCGGGGGTGGGGGAGGTTAGGGTTAGACTGCAGGGGGTGGGGGAAGTTAGGGTTAGGCTGCTGGGGGTGGGGGAAGTTAGGGTTAGGCTGTCGGATGTGGGGAAGGTTAGGGTTAGGCTGCAGGGGGTGGGGGAGGTTAGGGTTAGGCTGCAGGGGGTGGGGGAAGGTTAGGGTTAGGCTGCAGGGGGTGGGGGAAGGTTAGGGTTAGGCTACAGGGGGTGTGGGAGGTTAGGATTAGGCTGCCGAGGGTGGGGGAGGTTAGGATTAGGCTGCAGGGGGTGGAGGAGGTTAGGGTTAGGCTGCAGGGGGTGGGGGAGGTTAGGATTAGGCTGCAGGGGGTGGGGGAGGTTAGGGTTAGGCTGCAGGGGGTGGGGGAGGTTAGGGTTAGGCTGCAGGGGGCGGGGGAGGTTAGGGTTAGGCTGCAGGGGGGGGGGGGAGGTTAGGGTTAGGCTGCAGGGTGTGTGGGAGGTTAGGGTTAGGCTGCAGGGGGTGGGGGAGGTTAGGATTAGGCTGCAGGGGTTGGGGGAGGTTAGGGTTAGGCTGCAGGGGGGGGGTGAGGTTAGGGTTAGGCTGCAGGGGGTGTGGGAGGTTAGGGTTAGGCTGCAGGGGGTGTGGGAGGTTAGGGTTAGGCTGCTGGGGGTGTGGGAGGTTATGGTTAGGCTGCCGGGGGTGGGGGAGGTTAGGATTAGGCTGTAGGGGGTGGGGGGAGGTTAGGGTTAGGCTGCAGGGGGTGTGGGAGGTTAGGGTTAGGCTGCAGGGGGTGGGGGAGGTTAGGATTAGGCTGTAGGGGGTGGGGGAGGTTAGGGTTAAGCTGCAGGGGGTGGGGGAGGTTAGGGTTAGGCTGCAGGGGGTGGGGGAGGTTAGGGTTAGGCTGTAGGGGGTGGGGGAGGTTAGGGTTAGGCTGTAGGGGGTGGGGGAGGTTAGGGTTAGGCTGCAGGGGGTGGGGGAGGTTAGGGTTAGGCTGCTGGGGGTGGAGGAGGTTAGGGTTAGGCTATAGGGGGTGGGGGAGGTTAGGGTTAGGCTGCAGGGGGTGTGGGAGGTTAGGGTTAGGCTGCCGGGGGTGTGGGAGGTTAGGGTTAGGCTGTAGGGGGTGGGGGAGGTTAGGGTTAGGCTGCAGGGGGTGGGGAAGGTTAGGGTTAGGCTGCAGGGGGTGTGGGAGGTTAGGGTTAGGCTGCAGGGGGTGTGGGAGGTTAGGGTTAGGCTGCCGGGGGTGGGGGAGGTTAGGGTTAGGCTGCCGGGGGTGGGAGAGGTTAGGGTTAGGCTGCAGGGGGTGGGGGAGGTTAGGGTTAGGCTGCAGGGGGTGTGGGAGGTTAGGCTGCAGGGGGTGGGGGAGGTTAGGGTTAGGCTGCAGGGGGTGGGAGAGGTTAGGGTTAGGCTGCAGGTGGTGGGGGAGGTTAGGGTTAGGCTGCAGGGGGTGTGGGAGGTTAGGGTTAGGCTGCAGGGGGTGTGGGAGGTTAGGGTTAGGCTGTAGGGGGTGGGGGAGGTTAGAGTTAGGCTGCAGGGGGTGGGGGAGGTTAGGGTTAGGCTGCTGGGGGTGGGGGAGGTTAGGGTTAGGCTGCAGGGGGTGGGGGAGGTTAGGGTTAGGCTGCAGGGGGTGGGAGAGGTTAGGGTTAGGCTGCCGGTGGTGGGGGAGGTTAGGGTTAGGCTGCAGGGGGTGTGGGAGGTTAGGGTTAGGCTGCTGGGGGTGGGGGAAGTTAGGGTTAGGCTGTCGGGGGTGGGGGAGGTTAGGGTTAGACTGCAGGGGGTGGGGGAAGTTAGGGTTAGGCTGCTGGGGGTGGGGGAAGTTAGGGTTAGGCTGTCGGGGGTGGGGGAGGTTAGGGTTAGACTGCAGGGGGTGGGGGAAGTTAGGGTTAGGCTGCTGGGGGTGGGGGAAGTTAGGGTTAGGCTGCCGGGGGTGGGGAAGGTTAGGGTTAGGCTGCAGGCGGTGGGGGAGGTTAGGGTTAGGCTGCAGGGGGTGGGGGAAGGTTAGGGTTAGGCTGCAGGGGGTGGGGGAAGGTTAGGGTTAGGCTACAGGGGGTGTGGGGGGTTAGGATTAGGCTGCAGGGGGTGGGGGAGGTTAGGATTAGGCTGCAGGGGGTGGGGGAGGTTAGGGTTAGGCTGCAGGTGGTGGGGGAGGTTAGGGTTAGGCTGCAGGGGGTGGGGGAGGTTAGGATTAGGCTGCAGGGGGTGGGGGAGGTTAGGATTAGGCTGCAGGGGGTGGGGGAGGTTAGGGTTAGGCTGCAGGGGGTGGGGGAGGTTAGGGTTAGGCTGCAGGTGGTGGGGGAGGTTAGGGTTAGGCTGCAGGGGGTGGGGGAGGTTAGGGTTAGGCTGCAGGGGGGGGGAGGTTAGGGTTAGGCTGCAGGGGGTGTGGGAGGTTAGGGTTAGGCTGCAGGGGGTGGGGGAGGTTAGGATTAGGCTGCAGGGGTTGGAGGTTAGGGTTAGGCTGCAGGGGGGGGGGTTAGGGTTAGGCTGCAGGGGGTGTGGGAGGTTAGGGTTAGGCTGCAGGGGGTGTGGGAGGTTAGGGTTAGGCTGCTGGGGGTGTGGGAGGTTAGGGTTAAGCTGCCGGGGGTGGGGGAGGTTAGGATTAGGCTGTAGGGGGTGGGGGAGGTTAGGGTTAGGCTGCAGGGGGTGTGGGAGGTTAGGGTTAGGCTGCAGGGGGTGGGGGAGGTTAGGATTAGGCTGTAGGGGGTGGGGGAGGTTAGGGTTAGGCTGCAGGGGGTGGGGGAGGTTAGTGTTAGGCTGCAGGGGGTGGGGAAGTTAGGGTTAGGCTGTAGGGGGTGGGGGAGGTTAGGGTTAGGCTGTAGGGGGTGGGGGAGGTTAGGGTTAGGCTGCAGGGGGTGGGGGAGGTTAGGGTTAGGCTGCTGGGGGTGGGGGAGGTTAGGGTTAGGCTATAGGGGGTGGGGGAGGTTAGGGTTAGGCTGCCGGGGGTGGGGGAGGTTAGGGTTAGGCTGCAGGGGGTGGGGGAGGTTAGGGTTAGGCTGCCGGGGGGTGGGGGAGGTTAGGGTTAGGCTGTCGGGGGTGGGAGAGGTTAGGGTTAGGCTGCCGGGGATGGGGGAGGTTAGGGTTAGACTGCAGGGGGTGGGGGAAGTTATTGTTAGGCTGTCGGGGGTGCGGGAGGTTAGGGTTAGGCTGCAGGGGGTAGGGGAGGTTAGGGTTAGGCTGCAGGGGTTTGGGGAGGTTAGGGTTAGGCTGTCGGGGTGGGAGAGGTTAGGGTTAGGCTGCCGGGGGTGGGGGAGGTTAGGGTTAGGCTGCAGGGGGTGGGGGAGGTTAGGGTTAGGCTGTCGGGGGTGGGAGAGGTTAGGGTTAGGCTGCCGGGGTTGGGGGAGGTTAAGGTTAGGCTGTCGGGGGTGTGGGAGGTTAGGGTTAGGCTGCAGGGGGTGGAGGAGGTTAGGGTTAGACTGCAGGGGGTGGGGGAGGTTAGGGTTAGGCTGCTGGGGGTGGGGGAAGTTAGGGTTAGGCTGTCGGGGGTGGGGGAGGTTAGGGTTAGACTGCAGGGGGTGGGGGAAGTTAGGGTTAGGCTGCTGGGGGTGGGGGAAGTTAGGGTTAGGCTGTCGGGGGTGGGGGAGGTTAGGGTTAGACTGCAGGGGGTGGGGGAAGTTAGGGTTAGGCTGCTGGGGGTGGGGGAAGTTAGGGTTAGGCTGCCGGGGGTGTGGAAGGTTAGGGTTAGGCTGCAGGGGGTGGGGGAGGTTAGGGTTAGGCTGCAGGGGGTGGGGGAAGGTTAGGGTTAGGCTGCAGGGGGTGGGGGAAGGTTAGGGTTAGGCTACAGGGGGTGTGGGAGGTTAGGATTAGTCGGCCGAGGGTGGGGGAGGTTAGGATTAGGCTGCAGGGGGTGGGGGAGGTTAGGGTTAGGCTGCAGGGGGTGGGGGAGGTTAGGATTAGGCAGCAGGGGGTGGGGGAGGTTAGGGTTAGGCTGCAGGGGGTGGGGGAGGTTAGGGTTAGGCTGCAGGGGGTGGGGAAAGTTAGGGTTAGGCTGCAGGGGGGGGGAGGTTAGGGTTAGGCTGCAGGGGGTGTGGGAGGTTAGGGTTAGGCTGCAGGGGGTGGGGGAGGTTAGGATTAGGCTGCAGGGGTTGGGGGAGGTTACGGTTTGGCTGCAGGGGGGGGGGGGAGGTTAGGGTTAGGCTGCAGGGGGTGTGGGAGGTTAGGGTTATGCTGCAGGGGGTGTGGGAGGTTAGGGTTAGGCTGCTGGGGGTGTGGGAGGTTAGGGTTAGGCTGCCGGGGGTGGGGGAGGTTAGGATTAGGCTGTAGGGGGTGGGGGAGGTTAGGGTTAGGCTGCAGGGGGTGTGGGAGGTTAGGGTTAGGCTGCAGGGGGTGGGGGAGGTTAGGATTAGGCTGTAGGGGGTGGGGGAGGTTAGGGTTAGGCTGCAGGGGGTGGGGGAGGTTAGGGTTAGGCTGTAGGGGGTGGGGGAGGTTAGGGTTAGGCTGTAGGGGGTGGGGGAGGTTAGGGTTAGGCTGCAGGGGGTGGGGGAGGTTAGGGTTAGGCTGCTGGGGGTGGGGGAGGTTAGGGTTAGGCTATAGGGGGTGGGGGAGGTTAGGGTTAGGCTGCCGGGGGTGGGGGAGGTTAGGGTTAGGCTGCAGGGGGTGGGGGAGGTTAGGCTGCCAGGGGGTGGGGGAGGTTAGGGTTAGGCTGTCGGGGGTGGGAGAGGTTAGGGTTAGGCTGCGGGGGTGGGGGAGGTTAGGGTTAGGCTGTCGGGGGTGGGGGAGGTTAGGGTTAGGCTGCAGGGGTGGGGGAGGTTAGGGTTAGGCTGCCGGGGGTGGGGGAGGTTAGGGTTAGGCTGCTGGGGGTGGGGAGGTTAGGGTTAGGCTGCCGGGGGTGGGGGAGGTTAGGGATAGGCTGTCGGGGGGTGGGGGAGGTTAGGGATAGGCTGTTGGGGGTGGGGGAGGTTATGGTTAGGCTGCAGGGGGTGGGGGAGGTTAGGGTTAGGCTGCTGGGGTTTGGGGAGGTTAGGGTAAGGCTGCCGGGGGTGGGGAGGTTAGGGTTAGGCTGCCGGGGGTGGGGGAGGTTAGGGATAGGCTGTCGGGGGTGGGGGAGGTTAGGGATAGGCTGTCGGGGGTGCGGGAGGTTAGGGTTAGGCTGCAGGGGGTAGGGGAGGTTAGGGTTAGGCTGCAGGGGTTTGGGGAGGTTAGGGTTAGGCTGTCGGGGTGGGAGAGGTTAGGGTTAGGCTGCCGGGGGTGGGAGAGGTTAGGGTTAGGCTGCAGGGGGTGGGGGAGGTTAGGGTTAGGCTGTCGGGGGTGGGAGAGGTTAGGGTTAGGCTGCCGGGGTTGGGGGAGGTTAAGGTTAGGCTGTCGGGGGTGTGGGAGGTTAGGGTTAGGCTGCAGGGGGTGGAGGAGGTTAGGGTTAGACTGCAGGGAGTGGGGGAGGTTAGGGTTAGGCTGCTGGGGGTGGGGGAAGTTAGGGCTAGGCTGTCGGGGGTGGGGGAGGTTAGGGTTAGACTGCAGGGGGTGGGGGAAGGTTAGGGTTAGGCTGCAGGGGGTGGGGGAAGGTTAGGGTTAGGCTACAGGGGGTGTGGGAGGTTAGGATTAGGCGGCCGAGGGTGGGGGAGGTTAGGATTAGGCTGCAGGGGGTGGGGGAGGTTAGGGTTAGGCTGCAGGGGGTGGGGGAGGTTAGGATTAGGCAGCAGGGGGTGGGGGAGGTTAGGGTTAGGCTGCAGGGGGTGGGGGAGGTTAGGGTTAGGCTGCAGGGGGTGGGGAAAGTTAGGGTTAGGCTGCAGGGGGGGGAGGTTAGGGTTAGGCTGCAGGGGGTGTGGGAGGTTAGGGTTAGGCTGCAGGGGTGGGGGAGGTTAGGATTAGGCTGCAGGGGTTGGGGGAGGTTAGGGTTTGGCTGCAGGGGGGGGGGGAGGTTAGGGTTAGGCTGCAGGGGGTGTGGGAGGTTAGGGTTATGCTGCAGGGGGTGTGGGAGGTTAGGGTTAGGCTGCTGGGGGTGTGGGAGGTTAGGGTTAGGCTGCCGGGGGTGGGGGAGGTTAGGATTAGGCTGTAGGGGGTGGGGAGGTTAGGGTTAGGCTGCAGGGGGTGTGGGAGGTTAGGGTTAGGCTGCAGGGGGTGGGGGAGGTTAGGATTAGGCTGTAGGGGGTGGGGGAGGTTAGGGTTAGGCTGCAGGGGGTGGGGGAGGTTAGGGTTAGGCTGTAGGGGGTGGGGGAGGTTAGGGTTAGGCTGTAGGGGGTGGGGGAGGTTAGGGTTAGGCTGCAGGGGGTGGGGAGGTTAGGGTTAGGCTGCTGGGGGTGGGGGAGGTTAGGGTTAGGCTATAGGGGGTGGGGGAGGTTAGGGTTAGGCTGCCGGGGGTGGGGGAGGTTAGGGTTAGGCTGCAGGGGGTGGGGGAGGTTAGGGTTAGGCTGCCGGGGGGTGGGGGAGGTTAGGGTTAGGCTGTCGGGGGTGGGAGAGGTTAGGGTTAGGCTGCCGGGGGTGGGGGAGGTTAGGGTTAGGCTGTCGGGGGTGGGGGAGGTTAGGGTTAGGCTGCAGGGGTGGGGGAGGTTAGGGTTAGGCTGCCGGGGGTGGGGAGGTTAGGGTTAGGCTGCTGGGGGTGGGGAGGTTAGGGTTAGGCTGCCGGGGGTGGGGGAGGTTAGGGATAGGCTGTCGGGGTGGGGGAGGTTAGGATTAGGCTGCAGGGGGTGGGAGAGGTTAGGGTTAGGCTGCAGGTGGTGGGGGAGGTCAGGGTTAGGCTGCAGGGGGTGTGGGAGGTTAGGGTTAGGCTGCAGGGGGTGTGGGAGGTTAGGGTTAGGCTGTAGGGGGTGGGGGAGGTTAGAGTTAGGCTGCAGGGGGTGGGGGAGGTTAGGGTTAGGCTGCCGGGGGTGGGGGAGGTTAGGGTTAGGCTGCTGGGGGTGGGGAGGTTAGGGTTAGGCTGCCGGGGGTGGGGGAGGTTAGGGATAGGCTGTCGGGGGTGGGGAGGTTAGGGTTAGGCTGTTGGGGGTGGGGGAGGTTAGGGTTAGGCTGCAGGGGGTGGGGGAGGTTAGGGTTAGGCTGCAGGGGTTTGGGGAGGTTAGGGTAAGGCTGCCGGGGGTGGGGAGGTTAGGGTTAGGCTGCCGGGGGTGGGGGAGGTTAGGGATAGGCTGTCGGGGGTGGGGGAGGTTAGGGATAGGCTGTCGGGGGTGCGGGAGGTTAGGGTTAGGCTACAGGGGGTAGGGGAGGTTAGGGTTAGGCTGCAGGGGTTTGGGGAGGTTAGGGTTAGGCTGTCGGGGTGGGAGAGGTTAGGGTTAGGCTGCCGGGGGTGGGAGAGGTTAGGGTTAGGCTGCAGGGGGTGGGGGAGGTTAGGGTTAGGCTGTCGGGGGTGGGAGAGGTTAGGGTTAGGCTGCCGGGGTTGGGGGAGGTTAAGGTTAGGCTGTCGGGGGTGTGGGAGGTTAGGGTTAGGCTGCAGGGGGTGGAGGAGGTTAGGGTTAGACTGCAGGGAGTGGGGGAGGTTAGGGTTAGGCTGCTGGGGGTGGGGGAAGTTAGGGCTAGGCTGTCGGGG